>NC_087197.1:1850000-1867500 GCF_035594125.1 Scylla paramamosain | reverse complement strand
GCAAGAATATAAGAAGCTAAGCCAGTCTGTCCCTTGTCCGCAGATGTCAAGCTTAGCACAGAGAAGCTCCTCATTGGTCCTATAGGAGTTCCACCGCAAGAGCACAAGAAATTTACACTGCCCTGGCGAGTGGTATGATGACGAGGATGACCGAGAGGGGGCCGAGGGGGGCAAGCAGGAGGCCAGCAACAAGGGCAAGGTGAGTTGGGTGTGGAGTGGGGCCTGTAAGGGTGTGTGTGTGTGTGTGTTTGTATGTTTGTTGAGAGGCTGAGTGGGGAGTAAGAGGTGTATGTGTGATGTTTTCTAAGTTTTAAGACAGAAAAGGAATATCTGGTGATTAATTTGTTGCTTCTATTTCTTCTCTGTCTCTTTGTGGTCTTAATATAAAGAAGTGTTAGAAGTAGTAGTAATGGTGGTGGTGGTGGTGGTGGTAGTAGTAGAGGGATTGAAATAACAGCACCACTACTTTATTGGGAAAACTATGTACAACTTCAGCTTGAAACTCAGAGAAACATTTATAAAGAGCAGAAGGCAAAATAGAGCATTCAGTGAAAGTGCACATTATAACGACTGTACTGTTACATTATTCAGCCAGTACACTCTTCAAAAGTTTAGTGACCTTTATACACACACACACACACACACACACACACACACACACACACACACACACACACACACACACACACACACACACACACACACACACACAAAGAGAAACTGAACTGGTGACATCAATAAGCATACATCATTTGAAGAAAAAGTCTGGATGGATATTGAAACAAGAGACAGGGCTGCACTTCAGCTGAGCCTGTCTGTTCTACTACTTGATGAACACACACACACACACACACACACACACACACACACACACACACACACACACACACACACACACACACACACACACACACAACACACACACACACACACACACAGAGTAAGACAGACCTACACTACTTGGTAAATACAAACACAACACTATGATACTCAGGACACAGGAGATAGATCTTTACTACTACACCACCACTTACAGACCACTGCTCACACCACAGAAGACAGGAAGACAGATCTATACTACTTGATAAATACACACACCACATACAGACCAGCCTTTGCTACCACCCCACAGGACACAGAGGAGGCAGAGGGAGTCCCGCAGAAGAACACACAGGCCCCACCTCACTTCCCCGGACAGCAGGAACCCCGTGGCCCACCCAAGGACATGCGAGGGGAGCCAGTGCCGCCAGAGTACAGAGGCAGCCAGTTTGATGGGCCGCCGCACAGAGGGTTCGGGCCAGATCGCCCAGACCATCCAGATTTTGGAGGCCCAGGTCGACCAGATGCAAGAGGAGAGCCTGGTGGTCCGTGGAAGGATGCCCCATGGTCCGGCCCCAAGGTGAGTGTAGGGAGTGTTCACCTTGGATATTGGTACACCTTTCCTTAATCGCCAATCCCTCTGAGACATCTTTACTTGTTCTATAGCTACTTCCAATCTTTAAACTGGGTAGATATTGCAAAATCTGTTCCTTTTAATCTCTTTCTTTCTTGTAGATGCTTGTAAGATTTCATGCATTGCTTCTGGTAATGGTAACTGTTTTGTGTTGCAGTGAAAGGGTTGATGACAAACATCTCTTAAACATTTCTTTTGTTCCTGTCACCTCTAAACATTTTGCTGGCTGGACAAAGGGAAGTGTATTCTCTTTGTCCTTTTCGTTGCTGTGGAGGCATTGTGCAGTATGTTGAGTGTTGTCACTTGATGTATACTGCAGTGAATATAATTTGACTTGTTTTAGTTGTCCACCTTTCCTGGCAGAGTTTTTTGCCATATATCAAAGTCCCTGGTTAGTCTCCAGTGTCACTTGAGAAGGTGGAAGGTGTACATGTGGTAATCTTCCCCAGGATCCACACGCCCCTGCCAACCGAGAGGAGTGGGAGAGGGAGAGGGGTAGCAGGTGGGGCTCTCCTCATGGCCGCATGGACCCAATGAGAGAGGGACCTGGGAGGTGAGTGTGTGTGTGTGTGTGTGTGTGTGTGTGTGTGTGTGTGTGTGTGTCAGTACAAAGCACCATGTGCTGAAACACTTCATTGCTGTAGTACCTTCACTACATTCATAAGGCTCCAGTGGAAGTTAAAGTTTTTAAGGATTTTTTGCTGTTCTAATGGCAGGTTAATATCTTAAAAAACACATAAGAAAAGATGTACAGTGTTCCCCTGCCTATTCACAATTCACCATTCATGGCTCTGCATATTCATGGGTTTTTTTTCCTAACCTAACCTTACTAATGGGGAGTTTTCAGAGTTAGCAAATGTCATCACCAGCTCAGTCTTTCGACTCAAAGAGCTTGGATTATTCTTTCAATTATTGTAAATTGCATGCTTTTTCTGGCACTTGCAACACTTACACACCAATACAATACTGGTATTCCACTGGTATTTCCTGTTCAACAGTCCTGAACACAACAATATATTGCTCGTTTGTGACTTCAGTGAGGCTCACTTATGCACTGGTCACTGCAGAGGGCGTGGCCAGCCTCTGTGGGAGAAATCCTTACCATCTTTCAAAAATACCATCTTTCAATCCCTCCCTCTATCTCCCCCAGGGTGGAGGATGACCTACGACACGACCCCTACGGCCCCCCAAGGTTCCCTCCCCGCCGCCCCCCACAGGAGTTCTGGGAGGAGGACCCCCGCTACCCTGGCCGGCCCCCGAGGGATGAGTACTTCCGTGATGACATGGCGCCCCACCAGCGCTGGGACTACTATGACAACAGCCGAGGGAACTCCTACCCTCCCCCCGACGACCCTTACTACAAGGACTACTACAACCGCTACGACCGGGACCGCTACCCTGACCAGTACGGGGACCGCTACGAGGACCGCCTCCGGGACCCTTATCCCGACCCTTACCGGCCCAGGGACCACTCCCCATATCCCCCGTCCCGGCCAGATGATCCCTACACCCCATACCCAAGGGACCGCTGGGACTCCTACGGCCGCGGTCCACCAGAGGACAACAGGGAGCCTCCCCCGGCAGGCCAGACCAGCCGGCTGTGGTGGACTACGGCCATGGCTCAGCCATGAGAGGTGAGCAGCACTGGGCTTGGCGAGACACACTGCTCTGTCTGTCCTAAATAATTACTGGATTCATAATTGTGTCCAGCATGTAGGACACTTCTAAACACTAATTTTCTCTCACTCTTTGCAGCTTTTTGTGATTGTGATGTTAGCAATCCTTATGTTTTTAAAGTAATTAATGTCTTGCCTTCCTTTCATCTCCCATCACCAGGCAAACCACCTCCGTCCAGCGACAGGTCACCCTACCCACCGCGACCTGACCACCCACACAGGCAGGTCAGTACTGGTGGTGGCAGTGGTGGTGTGAGCCCAAATATTGAACCAGAAACAGCAGCAGCAGCACCAGTAGTAGTAATAGTAGTAGTAACACTGTGTTAAGTGAGACTTCTCTTTAATATGGAGTTTAAAAGTGTTTAGAGCTGGCCCAATACATGGAAATCCCTTTTCACTGAACTGCATTCTTGTATTCTGTTTTGTTTGACTTTTAGCTCCAAAGGTTTGGGAGATGTTCAGCATTTTTTCTTTTTTTTTATTTTTGTGAAGTGTGCATATGTATTTAACTCTCTCTCTCTCTCTCTCTCTCTCTCTCTCTCTCTCTCTCTCTCTCTCTCTCTCTCTCTCTCTCTCTCTCTCTCTCTCTCTCTCTCTCTCTCTCTCTCTCTCTCTCTCTCTCTCTCTCTCTCTCTCTCTCTCTCTCTCTCTCTCTCTCTCTCTCTCTCTCTCTCTCTCTCTCTCTCTCTCTCTCTCTCTCTCTCTCTCTCTCTCTCTCTCCAGATGTTTGACAGCCCAGACCGACCCGGGGACCACCACCACCTGAGGGGTGGGCGAGAGGACAGCCGGGGATCCCCCTGGGCCAACCCACAGCTGGCGACAAGGGACCCACTGGGGAGGGACAGGGATCGTTCACCTCCCCACGCCCCGCCAGCTCCTAGGCAGGACCAGGCACCCCGAGCCCCCACCCCACCAACTATTCCATCACCCCCTGAGGAGAAAGAGGAGGAGGAGGAGGAGGAAGAGGAAGGAGAGACAGTAACAATTGATGACTTGGTGTCCATTCCTGGCCGCTTCATGAGGCCACCGAAGATTGCCATCATCCTGAGAGGACCCCCTGGAGCTGGCAAGACCACAGTGGCCAGGATGATCAAGGTGTGAGGGGTGGCCAGGGATCTCAGGGGGACAGGGGCACTGGGCTATGGCAGCAGTTCATAGGGTGTGGGTGTGAGGCTTGGCCAGGGCTGTGTGTGCAGGGATGTGGCTACAGTTGGGAGGGACACTGATGTATATATATAACAAGATAGTCATTGTATGGAGGGTCTCATACAGCGGTTTTTTTTTACAAAGGATTATAAAGCTTAAATACTCTTTATCTTTTAATTTTAGCTGAAAAGTAGCAAGTTCAGTCTTAGTTCATAACAGTTATCAGTGTGAGAGGCATTGTTCCCTCATAATAGGTGGTGCCTTGTTACCTTTGTGTTGGTGTGTCAGTAACCAGCGTCTCCCTTTCCTCCACCACCCCAGGACCGGGAGGTGGAAAACGGAGGCTCCCCCCTCGCATCCTGTGCCTGGATGACTACTTCATGGTGGAGACAGAGAAGATGACCAACGACCCAGAGACTGGACGCCGGGTCAAGACTAAGGTACGTACATGTGTGTGTATGTGTGTGTGTGTGTTTTCTTACCAAATTGTGCTTTTATAGGATTGAAACAAGCTCATAATATCCTGTCTTTTAAAGTTAATCAGTCATACTTATATTTAAAGCTATGAATGCTCCTTTATCAATACCACCTCCTCTTCCCTCTTGTCCCTGATATAATTCCCTTGCCTTGGTCCCCCACAGGTATCAGTCACCTGCCCTTTCTCTTCTTTTATCACTACCATTTACTCTTGCTTCTTTTCCCCTAATACAAACATCCTACCTTTGTCCCCCACAGATATCAGTGACCTACTCTCTTTCTCTCATCACTACCACTTGCTCCTCCTCTTCCCTCTTGACTTGTCCCCACAGATATCAATGACCTGCTCTTTCTTCCATCACTACCATTTCTTCTTGCTCCTCCTCTTCCTCTGATACAAGTCCCTCTTATTGGTCCCCACAGATATCAATGACCTCTTTCTCTCATCATTATTACTTCCTCTGATACAAGTCCCTCTCATTGGTCCCCACAGATTATGGAGTATGAATATGAGCCTGAGCTGGAGGAGTCTTACCGTGCCTCCCTCATTAAGTCGTTCAAGAGACACGTGGGCGAGGGCTTCTTCCCCTTCATCGTTGTGGACTGCGTCAACAACAGAATCTCGCATTTCTCAGAGATCGCCTCCTACGCTAAAAAACACGGCTTTGAGGTGGGTGGTGTGTGTGGTGTGGGACTGCGGCCATTATGGTTATGATCTATTTATCTATCTATATACCAAGCCAGCATTTCCACACAGGGCAGCCCAAACAAAGCACCACACATTCGTACACACGTCACTCACACTCTTAGCCCCGTCGACCCCTGGTGGAAAGGGACAGTTATGGACCATTGTACTACACCCGGAGCTTAGGCATAGCATAGCTGGTCATGTACATCCATAGCAAGGCCTGACAACACGCACGCTGGTTTACCCTGTCCTGTTATAATATGAAACAAAATACTAGAGATTAATGGTAGAAGATACAGGCATTGATAGGCAAAGTTATATTATTGATGATAAGACAATAATAATGGTCAGTCTGTTCTTATACCTGACTGCTCTGCTGCACCCCAGGAGCTTAGACATCGCACAGCTGGCTACACACACCCACAACAAGACAAAATAAGAACTGTAATGCATAAAACCTAATACCACTTCCTTTCTACTACTTTGGGAACTTAGATATGGCACAGCTGGTCACACACACAGCAGCAGCAAGATGAAATATGAAATTATAGTAAAAACCCAACACCACCTCCTCTTCCTCCATACAGGTGTACATTGGAGAGCTAGAGGTGGACCAGAGTGTGTGCCTACGCTCCAACACACACAACCACCCCAAGGAACACATCATCCGCATCATTGATGGCTGGGAACGCACCCCCTCAAACCTCACTCGGGTAGACCTCACCCCCTGGCCCAGGATGCTGCCATAGAGGATGTAAGTGGCAGGGGTGACTGGCTGGATGAATTGTACAGGTGTGAGTGGGAGGAGTGACTAGGAGTGTGTGAGTGGGAGTGACTGGCTGGATGACAGATTGTTTGGATGGAGGAACAGTGCAGCAAATTCATTATTTTTTTCTTTAGATGCTGAGGGAATACTGTACTTGTTAGATGTAGATATGTATAGAAATGTGTCTCCTAGTGTGTGTGTGTGTGTGTGTGTGTGTGTGTGTGTGTGTGTGTGTGTGTGTGTGTGTGTGTGTGTGTGTGTGTGTGTGTGTGCTGACCTGGCTGTCCTGCAGGTGGAGATGGAGGACTCAATGGAGCCAGCCAGTGAGGGAAATCAAGACAACAAGAATCAGAAGAAGGAGGATGACAAAGAAGAGGAGGAAGAAGAGGAAACTGAGCAGACATTCCTCAAGGTATGTGACACTGGCGGCGGCGGCAGCGGCAGCAGCAGTGGTTGTGGTAGTGGTGAGGCAGCAAAGCCTCCTCCTGACGTAAGTACTTGAGGTGTCAGCACGGCCACAGCACCGCCCACCAAGGCACAGATGTGAGAAGCCTTCCACAGATGCCCCGGGAGAGTGACCTGTGTTGTGAGGAGGCATTTGTGGCATTCACTGGGCTTGAGTGGTGGCACTGCAAGCACGGCCAAGACTGTGCCTCAGCGGGACACAGTTTTGGACCAGTGGAGTGTGTCTTCTCACAACTGCTGCCTTTTGTGCTGTGACTCAGTGGTGGTGTTCTCATCCTGACAGTGGTCCTGTGAGAGTACCGGCCTCCCTGCCAGGCCTGCTGAGCCACCCACAACAGAACTAGTCCTTCCTGGCTCTTGTTTCTTTCTGTAGACGCAGAATGGAATGGCAGCAAAGTTTAAAGACATGATGCAATCTGTCGTTTTACAGTGTTGGTATTGCACACAATGTTTTCCAAACTAAAGGGAAGTCAATCACACGTCTGTTTATCACAGTGCATTCGTGAAGCAATTTCATACTCGCATGTTTGAAAAAAAAAAAGTTTTGTAAAGAATTGTGAAAAAAATATTGGATGGTGTTTTATCTCCAAGAGGCACAGTGCTGGGAAAAGAGGGCCAAGTGCCTGCTGGTTACTTGTTTGTGTTTTCTTTCTTTTTTGTTAAGGGGAATGGGCAATGTGTGTAATTCACTGCAGTTGTGACGGTTACATGCTGGACTCGTGATTGCCAGCTCTCTGTGTGTGTGTGTGTGTGTGTGTGTGTGTGTGTGTGTGTGTGTGTGTGTGTGTGTTCATATGTGCACATGTGTCTCCATAATGTGTGTTTGGCAAGTCATATTACTTGTTCCTAGCCAAGAAGTGCAGCATCACAATCCCATGTGCCAGACAGGGACCTCACAAACTCCTTTGTGTGTCTGGAATGAAGAACACCACACAAGAAGCATCTAACATACCACTTGTAGAGACTGTGTGCTGTCATTGCCACTCAAGACTGAAAAGATCTTACTAAAAGCACATCCCATATTGGAGGACACAGCAACCTAGTAAAGGACTTACCCACCAAAGACACAGGAGCCCCTGTCCAGTCACACCTGACATGAGAAGATAAGCTTTGAAACACTTGTTGTCTGGAAGTGTGTAAGTTGTGTGAGCTGGCCCACAGTGGTGGACTAAACAAGACACATCCCTTGGCCTTTGTGATAATAGTTGTGTCTCAAGACTATTGGTGTGGACAGGAGAAGCAAGGCAAATACAAAGCAATGACAGGGATTGGATGTGGATCTCTTATGGTAAGCACTGGAGAGACTCAGAGTTGCTTGCTCATCACACCCCTGAGGTTGTGTGGTGACAATGAAGAGAGACACAAAATTTCAGAGGATTTTTTTGTTTTGGAGGAGGACTTAGTCTGAAGAGAAAGGAATCCTCCAGCCTCATACAAGCAAGTAGTGTGATCAGAGAAAATTTGCAGGGATATTCTGATTTAAGTGACAGGAAGATTCTCATTAATCGTGTCGTCAGGGTAATTTCTCAGCCCGAAGAGGATGTTTGCTTGTTATGGGGGTTGTTTATGTGGTGAGGGGACAGCTAAAGCTTGACTGTGCTCGGGAGACTACGTGGTGACAATCAGGGGTACACTCACACAACATGAGTTGCACACACACACACACACACACACACACACACACACACACACACACACACACACACACACACACACACACACACACACACACACACACACACTGAATTTCTGTTTTCTTGATTGGCATTGTTATTTTTTTTGTGTACATAAACATTATTTTTAAGCTGTTCAACTACAAGCAGAAAACATGTTGTTGTTTATGAGAAGTTCCATCAATCATTTCTTTTTTTTTTTTTTTGTCACATTGGAAGTGTTACTTGAGACATGTCTGTTGAAAAATGTCAAACCATAGAACAAAAACAGAGATGGAAGGATTGAGGGAGTGACAGAAGAGGAAGGAAAGGGAGTGGTGGTGATGATGGTGTTCATGTTGCATGGAGTGAGGGGTAACACTGGCTTGCTTGAATAAGGGAAGGAACCACTCACAGATATGGAATAGTTTTCATACACACACACACACACACACACACACACACACACACACACACACACACACACACACACACACACACACACACACACACACACACACACACACACACACACACACACACACACACACACACACACACACAAAGAAGGGACACTAACAATTTGTGCATACAAACATGCATGGTTGTGTTTGGGAGTGACTCCATGTGGTGCTGGGATAGAAGTCCTCATCCTGATCTCATTCCTCCATCCCTCAGTCCCTCAATCCCTCCCTCCCTCCCTCCCTCCTCTCTTCCCTCCCTGCTGCCCACATCTTTGCAAAAATAAAGTTGTCTTCATTTGGTATTTATTTTTATCCTGTGTGGCTGTTGTGAGCTCAGCAAGTGAAGGATGTCAGGTCAGTGGGAAGCCCTACACTTGCAGGATGTGAATGCCTTAGTTACTTCTTCACTCTTTACTTCTGTGTTGGTATTACACTGTGTATGTCTTGCCTGTTGTGTTGTGTCTTCTGTGCTGCTTGCATGATGTGTCGTGTGTGTGTGTGTGTGTGTGTGTGTGTGTGTGTGTGTGTGTGTGTGTGTGTGTGTGTGTGTGTGTGTGTGTGTGTGTCTGTCTGTCTGTCTGTCTGTCTGTGTGGTGGCCGTGTGTTGTCCGTCACTTTCAAGATCCAGTCAAAAAGTTCTGAGATTGTCTATAAAAAACAGAAGTTGAGTATTGTATAATTTATTCAGCCATTGCATTCCAAGAAGTCAGCCTGTGCAGCAGCACTGCCAGCACTCAGCTCCTCCACCACGATAGCAACACTCCCTCAAAGTGTTGGTTTTTAGATGTGCCGGGTGGCATGCTGTTCGTTGTGAATCCCCACTGTTCACGCATCAAGCTTTCATCTCATCCTGATCCTTGTCTTGGAAGCAGGTAGCCACACTCCGAATCAAGCATGGCTGTGGGTGACTGATGATTGCATCCGTGTGGCTGAAAATCACACATTCCGAGTGTTCTTTTCAAGTTTGAAGTCGTTGTAACAGTAATGGAGTGCTGGTACAAAATTTACAATCTTGCTTTTGATTGCACTAATGATCTGCCTTGCCTTCTTTATTGCGGAGAATGTGGATTGTTCCATCTGTCACCCCTCAGCGACATTTGCTCTTCTCAAAGCAAGACTTGGTCAAAACACGTCAGCCAGCCCATCACTTCATTACCACAGATCTGATGCATCATTTCAAAAGTTTCCATTATTGATTTCTTGGATCTGACATGCAAATTTTAGATCCACAGTGACATTGTAACATCACAGACAATGCACCATCTGCCCAGTGATGCCAACATGATGCCAGTGTGTGCATGGGCTCGGAACAAGTTAGTGCATGCTCCTGCTGCATTGAACACCCATGGCTGCACCACACTTATCTTTTCCCATGCAAACGTCCTCAGAACACTTTTGACTTGCATCTCTTACAGTCACATGAGGGAGACATGATAAGCACTACTACATATAGGATTTTTATTTCCACACAGCTTCAGTTGGAGGGAAGGGTTTGGCTGGTCTTGTACTGTGCTATCTAGTTTTTTTCTGATATTAGTTTATGCAAAGTAGTGTAATCAAGATCTCTTGGAAAGATCTAAAGGTGTGTTGCTGTTGTCTTTTGTGATCAGATATGTGTACATGTGTGTGTGTGTGTGTGTGTGTGTGTGTTATTGTTTGTGTGCTCATTGTGGGACTAGTGCATGACCAGTGGTGCATCTGTCTTGCATTTCACAAATAACCTGACATTTGTTTTTAGCTGGTGTACAGTAACCTGGTGTTTGGCCTAAGCTGGTGTACACTAGACTGAGCATTACTGGTGTTTTGGCAAATGGTGTCGGCAGTGTTATGACCATCCTTCTCTTCAAGGCAGCATTTAGTACATGACCACCTTGATATCACAGGATGTGTTGGTGCAGAAAAGTGATCCGTGACTCAGAATTGATTGGTGCTGCAGGAGGCGGTTGCATGGCTTGGACAATAAGTGAGTCTGCCTGTCCACCACACACTGATCTCAAGACTTGGGTTTGCTTAATCTTAACTATTAAAACAAAGTAGGAAGGAGTGTTTTGGGTGGTGACATTCCTTACCTGACCTCCTTTACCCAGAAAGGTGAACTAATAAATACAGTGTTATCAAGCAGGACACTTGAGGCTCTTGACACACTGTACTTGTTCTCTTGTTCGTAGAAAGATAGAATAATTACCAAACAGGACACTTACATAAGAACATAAGAAATAAGGGAAGCTGCAAGAAGCCATCAGGCCTACATGTGGCAGTCCCTGTATGAACCATATCTACATATTTCCACCTATCATCCCCATCCATAAATCTGTCTAATCTCTTAAAGCTCCCTAATGACTTAGCACTAACAACTTAATTACTGAGTCCATTCCATTCACCTACCACTCTATTTGGGAACCAATTTCTTCCTATCTCTTTTTAAACCTAAATTTTCAAGCTTGAACCTGTTATTTCTTCAGGTTCATGACACACCTGTTCTCATGTTCCCAGAGAGATGTAGCTATTAAACAAGATTCCTTAGGCTGATGTCACACCCCTCATACCTTGTCTCCTTTCTCCTCTTCCTCCCACCAACATGAAGCAATAATACCACCTTTATGAAGTCAGCTTTTCTGCCTACAAAGCTTCTTTCTATATTATTTATTTATTTATTTTTTATTTTTATTTTTTCAAAGTAATATCCATAAATCACATATGACCTTCACACTAAGGAGAATTACACGGTCAATGTGTCGGATTCATTAGAGTGTTTGCTTATATAATGGTTGTGATGAATGGTATTTATATTCATTGTGTGTAGCTTCGTTTTTTTTATCCCGAAAGGTTATCATAAGTTTAATTTTTAAGTGCTTTTTCCTTTTATTCTTCTTCATTTTCTTCTTCTTGTCTTTCCCCATGTAGTGTTAAGGAAGCAATCAGTAAAGCCACCATGTTGAGCTGTACAGTAATGTGTGTGTGTGTGTGTGTGTGTGTGTGTGTGTGTGTGAGAGAGTGTGAGACCATCTTTCACTATACCTTTCCTCCCTGTAGTGAATGTGTTCTTGTGCATTGTTTAATTTCCTTCCCTTCATAACAGATCCAAGTCCTCTAGTTATAACCCACAGCAATCAGTCTTCAGTTTGTCTCAAGGAATGGCAAACACTTAATATATTTGATTTGATGCGATATTTGGTACTTAACCTGATTCCTTGCGAGACATTTCTGACAGGTGTGACTCTTCTTTTATTATCGCAAGCTTTTATGAGGTATATATACTCTCTCTCTCTCTCTCTCTCTCTCTCTCTCTCTCTCTCTCTCTCTCTCTCTCTCTCTCTCTCTCTCTCTCTCTCTCTCTCTCTCTCTCTCTCTCTCTCTCTCTCTCTCTCTCTCTCTCTCTCTCTGTAACTCTGTAATGGATATTTCTACATATATGAAGACCTGTATCCATGTTATTTATTTATTTTTTACTGGAAAGCAGAGATACATATGGATTTATTCAGTTGGGAGTGCCAAGTGTTATTATTCTCCATGGTGCGGGTGTGTCACCGAGTTGCCTGCTTGTGACTGGCATGGACAAGTGTTCTACTCACTGTGGTACTCACAAATTTCTTACTTGTCATTCACTTTCTGTAGCTTCTTGATATTTTCCTTTACAGCTCTTGTTTATTTCCACCTACTCATTGTTTCTTGCCACAGGGTATGCAAAGACTTTACACACACACACACACACACACACACACACACACACATCACACACACACACACACACACACAGTAATACAAGGTGGTACACACACACACACACACACACACACACACACACACACACACACACACACACACACACACACACAGTAAATACAGGTTGGCATCTTAATTGTGACTGGCAATATTTCTTGACCGAAGGGAGGAAAGGAACACACTTGGGAGAATACTCTACATGTTGATATGTTGTACTCAATGAAATAATGAAATACTAAGGGAATGTTTGATGCTGGCAGTGATTGAAATATATACCTTGTTCTTGTGTTCATAATACTTAGTGCAGTGGTGCAGCTGTGTCTCTTGATGTGTCTTGAGTTGCCTAAAGTTAACCTCTGTCTTACGCACCATGTTAAGACTGACTGTTCTCTCCTGAGGTAATACAACATGTTTATATTAGGTCATGCTCTTTCAACAATGGAATTTTCTGTGTATTTACTCATTATGTTTATTCATTATCATTTATTTATTTATTATATTTGTGTGAGCATGTGTGTGCATGAGTTTTACACGAGTGGTGGTTTGAGGGGATGGGGTGAGTGCGGCCGTCAGCTGTGGCCCGGCCCGCCACAGCTTGGGGGTCACCACACTCTTCGGTGAGAGTGGACCAGAAGACTCCACCCAGACACACGGTGGTGATGAGTCCCAGGGTGCAGTGGTGTGGTCACCCCTCAGGCACCACCACCACACCACAGTGAACACAGTGTTGTATCATAGATGTGCATGCATGATTACATTAAGGTGGCAGGTGAGCTCCTTCCCAGCCTTGAGTGTGTGGCTGAGTGGAGGAGTGTGCACACCTCCCTTCCTGTCTCCTTTAGAGCAGAGGGAAGGGAAACAGTGGCCATAATCTTAGTCATTAATATATCATTACTCTCTCTGTCTGTCTCTTCCCTGTTGGTCTTTGCCACACGTGAGTGAGGCACTCCCTCTCTCTGCCTTCCTCATTCCCATGTCCTTTTAATACCATGTGATTTGACATATATCCACAGATTTATAATGAATTTATTCGGAGCAAATGGGATACCCACGAAAGCCAAGAGGACAAGATGGGTAAGTGTTGACCACGTTATTATTATTGTTAGTATTATTTCTACGTACATAGAAAACTCCAAGTACCAAATACTGAAATTTGTCAGGTGGTCTCAGACTGTTTGTTTGTGGGGTGACAACCTTACACTTGTACATGAAAGCCTGCACTGCACAGACCAGTCCTCCCATTGTACAAAAATGTGTCAATAACAGACGAGTCCTGAGAAGTCAATGCATGTTAGGTTTCAAGGGAAAATGGGTTTATAAATGGTTTTAATGACAATGAGTTTTTGAAGTTTGTACAGCTTCTGAGTTTTTGAAGTTTGTACATCAGTGAAGCTAAAGGGCAGAATGTAAGAATGTAAGAGAGAAGCTGCAACAGAATAGATGAAGAGATTGGAGGAGCATTAGAAGCTGCAGGTGTGGGGGGGGGGGGTTGGGCCAAAGAACAACTGAGACTTGTTGCCACCCCTTGAGGGACATGCAGACTGGGAAACTCTCTACCTGCCTCTGTACTTCCCCCCACTCGTGACTTTAACACTTTCAGGAGGGATGTTTCAGGACACGTCTCTAAGTAATTTAGGATTTGCTTTCACACTCTCCTCTTTAGGGACTGGTGCTCTCTCTCTCTCTCTCTCTCTCTCTCTCTCTCTCTCTCTCTCTCTCTCTCTCTCTCTCTCTCTCTCTCTCTCTCTCTCTCTCTCTCTCTCTCTCTCTCTCTCTCTCTCTCTCTCTCTCTCTCTCTCTCTCTCTCTCTCTCTCTCTCTCTCTCTCTCTCTCTCTCTCTCTCTCTCTCTCTCTCTCTCTCTCTCTCTCTCTCTCTCTCTCTCTCTCTCTCTCTCTCTCTCTCTCTCTCTCTCTTTTGACCAGAACCTTATCTTGTATGAAAAAAGTGAAGTGAAGGCTTTTTTATTTATTTAATTTCTTCCAGTACTCTCAGTCCCCTAAAAAGTAAAGTTTTGACCCATGGCCACTTGTGAGCCAAGCAATGGTTTTGGTACTTGGAGGCTTAAGTAACTATGTACTTTTCTTGCATATTTTGTTTTCTTATTTTATGTTTCTTTTTGTTGTTGTTGTTATTGTTGTTATTGTTTGTGTGGCAAATGAAGTCTCCCCTCAACACACCCCAGACTGAAGGAAAGAGTTAGGTCATATGTCTGGGCTGTCAAGCTGTTGTTGTTATTGTTATTGTTGTTGTTGTTGTTGTTGTTGTTGTTGTTGTTGTTGAGGACTCCAACACATTCTCTTTTTTTATATCTTTTCATTTTTAGTGATTTTAAGGTTTTTACCATGCCACAATTTCACTACTACTATCACTATTTTAACTCTTTCATTGTGATCCAAAACAATTAGCAGCACTACAAGCATCTACAAGAAAGTTAGCAATAAGAAAGAATACATTTTGCAATTTCTTCCTAGTTCAAAGATTGGACGTGGCCGTAGAACAAGTAAAGATATCCTAGAGTGATAGGTAATCAGGGAAACATTTACCAAGTGGCAGCCAGAAAGTTAACCTACCATTTTAGTTGCTTTGAATATTATATAACAGTGCCGTATGACCACAGTATTGCAATGCCTTCCCTTTCAATTCATTCAGTCAACCACTACACACTGCTCGTTACACGGTGCTGTGGTTGGCTCTGTTACGACATATCAGTTACTCACATACCCTTTCATCAGGCAGAGTGAAGCACAAGTCCAGGGTATTTCAGAATCTTAATATCAAATTTTGGCCATTGTTTTAGCTTTGATTCACTGTACATGTGTTTGGGGCGAGCTTGAGGGGAGATGGAAGCTGTGTGTTGGTTGTCAGTGTGCTTGTGTGTTTGTTTACCTCCTGTCTGTGTGTGGTGTGTGGAAGTACCATCACTTGCTTTGTCTTGCTGCACTCAAGCAAGTAGGCGGAGGAGCAGAACAAGACTAGATCAGACTTGGCGATTACTATACAGACCAAATAACAACCCATGATATATTACGAAGCAAAAGAGAGCTGGATTGGGAGATAGAGGTTTTGTTAGGCAGCCTGGAATAGACTAGCAACTGAGAGATAAAGAGAGAAGGCTATCTTACTGTTGAACTGAAAGCTTTGAAGACTCCCCACTATTTAAGGAGTTTATAAGAGTAGGAAGTGAAGTGATGTGATGGTGGTGGAGGATGCCAAGGTGAGCAGAGTGTTAGGTAACCCTTGGAGTGTGTGTGTGTGTGTGTGTGTGTGTGTGTGTGTGTGTGTGTGTGTGTGTGTGTGTGTGTGTGTGTGTGTGTGTGTGTGTGTGAACCTCAGTGTGCCCTGTGTGGTCATCAGCTGTTTCACTGTTCATGCTGTGCTGCAATTGTTGATCTTATGTTAGAATATAAAATGTTGATATAGACAAGATACACCTGATTATTACATTCTTCTTATATATGTTAAATTCTCTCTCTCTCTCTCTCTCTCTCTCTCTCTCTCTCTCTCTCTCTCTCTCTCTCTCTCTCTCTCTCTCTCTCTCTCTCTCTCTCTCTCTCTCTCTCTCTCTCTCTCTCTCTCTCTCTCTCTCTCTCTCTCTCTCTCTCTCTCTCTCTCTCTCTCTCTCTCTCTCTCTCTCTCTCTCTCTCTCTCTCTCTCTCTCTCTCTCTCTCTCTCTCTCTCTCTCTCTCTCTCTCTCATGCAATCAAGAGTCAGGCAATGTGATAAATTAACTGAGTCAAAGTATTTATGGAATTTTGCACTACACTCTCAGTAGTCTGTCATTACACACATTTGGGTCTTTCTAAAACATGAATGAGATGCAAATCAAGCATAACCAAACAGAAAGTAATTACCACTTCCATTGTGGTGCCTCGTTGCAACACGTGGTGGTGTATCGTGTTGAGGCAACACTTCGTTGAGGTCCTCTTCACATGCACCCACTTCGCCATTCCCGTGTCTAAACCAGAAATTCAGCTGTACTATTGTGGAGCTTTGCCCACTGAATGCTGGCAATCACCTCCCTGTCACCACATCAGTCTGGTCCTTCCACAAAGCTGAGGGAACACTGGTTTAAATAAGAAATATTATATGAACCAGGAATACAGAGAAGGGAGTATATCGTAGCATATCAGGGTCTTTAGCTATTGGTGTGATATATATAAAAAATTACCTTATTATTTTATGAAATGTAGAATATTTGTAGTGTCTAGAGTTCACTGTAATTGGTGGTGTGTGTAACACAAGATGCGTGGCATCTGTGTGTCGGATGAGTGCAAC
This sequence comes from Scylla paramamosain, assembly GCF_035594125.1. Lineage (NCBI taxonomy): Eukaryota > Metazoa > Arthropoda > Malacostraca > Decapoda > Portunidae > Scylla > Scylla paramamosain. The sequence continues at coordinate 1,850,714 of NC_087197.1, read as the reverse complement.
ATGTTCTGTGTAATGGTCTGCTTGGAAAAGAAGAGACACATTCTTATTTTGATTGACTCTTGAATGCATTTATTGCACTTCATAATTTGACAAAAATGCTAAATGCCTCATCTCAGCATAACATACACACACACACACACACACACACACACACACACACACACACACACTTGTGTAAAACAAAATAAAGAGTTGATGTATGGTTATTAACAGTGTCCATCTCTCTGTTCCTCCTCCCCTGTCCCTCTCCTGTCCTCCTCCTCCGCGGTAATAGACAAGCTGGACGGTGGTGAAGGCAGCCAAGAAGAAGATCAGCAGCGGCGCTCGAACTATCGACGACTGGCTACAGCTCTCTCAGGACTATGACTCCAAGGTAGTTCAGCCGGGCAAGAAAAAGGGTGAGTACCAACATTGGCTTTGTCTGTTTTCATGTCACCACTGCCAAGTGTACATGTAACTGTGTGTGTTGTGCTTATGGATGCCATGCTTTTGCTGTGTTGAGAAAGTGAGAGATTTTGTATTAGTGTGTGTGTGTGTGTGTGTATGTATTGATAAAGCTTGAGTTAAAGAGTGGCAGTTGAGCAGCATGACGCAGGTGCTGCTTTGAGGCTCCTCCAGGGTCACTGATCCAAGCATCACAACAGCCAGATGTCAAGGTCCTTCAGAGATCCCCCAGAATGAAAGGACAGAACCCAAGATATACATATTTTTTGG
>NC_087197.1:1820000-1847500 GCF_035594125.1 Scylla paramamosain | reverse complement strand
ACTAGGGCGTGGCGTGTTGCATGCTGTTAAGCCCGGGACGGTTTTTAGTCCGCTACAACGGAGGAGGCAGCGAGGAAGTGGAAGCTGGAAACAGTGAACAATCCTTCCAGTGAGCCAGTGTAGCTCCGTCCGTCACGAGGCTGGGACGCGCCGCCGCTCTCCCGCCCCAGCACTGCCGGTGAGACGTGCAATCTCATCTCCCACACTTGTTTGCCTTCCAGGTGTTTGTTTTGTCTTTTGCCGCCGCCAAGATACGTAAGCCGCGCCGCACGCTGGCGACTGATTCATAAAATAATGTTCATTGTGGGTGACGAAATGCTAAAAAGTTAACTTACACAATTTTGACCAAACACAAGAGTTTTTGGTCATTGAAATGTTTGAGTGGCGGTGAAGCCGTGTATTTTCCCTACTTACGCAAGTTTGGAAACACAATTGGCAGTATGATGAAAACGACACACAAGTCCCAGGCAAGGTAATGACCGTAAAGTACTGATACGAATACCACGTTATTTTGCTTGTAACCCTGAAAACCCACAAACAACGACAATAGAGCGTTATTAAGCCGCGGCGACTCGACCCCGCACCATTTCCGTCGCCGTAACAATGCAAGGATGTCCCTTCACTAGATGGGGGGGACGGCAGGGTGTGAAGGCGCAGACTGTGTGCTGGTCACCTGTGTGTTGGCGTGGCCCTGGATGCCCAGGGGGGGAGGGGGGGGAGACAACAGGGATGGACTGGAAATCAATTCTCTCTCTCTCTCTCTCTCTCTCTCTCTCTCTCTCTCTCTCTCTCTCTCTCTCTCTCTCTCTCTCTCTCTCTCTCTCTCTCTCTCTCTCTCTCTCCTGGCTTAGTATGATTCTTAGTACAAGAAATGTTTCAGATGGAAAAAAAAATAAATAAATAAATAAAAAAACAACAGTAATAGTAATTTTGGCTGTGGAATTCCACCGGCTTGTGTACAAATGGCTCGGCGGGAAATCGTGTCTCGTAATACCACGTGTTGGGATCCTGCTCGGTACTTTACAATTTCGGGATATTGAAACCTGCATTTCGGTCGCGCACCACACAAATTTAGTGTAGCTTTTTTTCTTTCTTTGTTTTCGGTGTTGTATTCGTTTGGAAGCAACTGAGTAGTGTTGTCGGCGATGCAGGCTGTCATTATCACTTTCTTTTTTCTCTCGACAGAAAAAAAGGAAAGACTGATGGCGAATGAGGACTAATAGAGGGCTGCGGCGTCCCTCTGGGTGAAGTGCTGTCATGTCAGTAATCAGAATAGAATGGAATAACAGCTATTTTTGTACCGCGGTGAAAAGCTGAAAGTTGATTTATGGTCTTGCTAATACGAAGCCAAGCATTTGTTGTTCATACACCACACACGATCAGGGAACCAATTCTGCTTGTGTCGTGTGTAATGGAAGGTAATTTGCTTTATGGGGGAAAGCACGGTAGTCGCTTTCGAATGTATGAAAAAATGAAAATGGACTTGCAACCTCATGTAATAAGTGTGTAATGTGTTTAAAAGACGTGGGATTATAATATGTTTGCCATCCGCCTTTTTACTTAACGCCCGTCACAGGCCGCCCAGCTCTGCCAGGTTTTGGAGCAGCTGGCAGGCGGGCGCCACTTGTGCAGGTGTGTGTGTGTGTCGGAAAGGAGTCCAACTTGGAGGTCTGGGCTGACAATGAAGGGGTGGGTGGAGGGTGGAACCAGGGCAAAGAAAGTTGTTCAAAGAAAATAGAAAAGAGATACGAAGACCATGTGACAACCTGCAACACACACACACACACACACACACACACACACACACACACACACACACACACACACACACACACACACACACACACACACACACCTGTAATTCTCAGTATCGGAGTTTCTCAGATAACACTCATGATGCAGTAGTGAATTGCAGTAATGCTCAGGTGATCCTTGGGGCCCTGGGGACACGCACTGCGCTAGTCATTAGGTGTTACCAGAGAAATTCCACAAAGAGTGTTTGCAGTCAGGTGGTTAGCGTGAGCGTCGTGTCCGGGCATGACTTAGGTGTTCAAAGTGTGCCATGTGTCGCTGCGCCACTTTCGTGAAGCGTCTCACAACAGAGTGCCGAGTCACTCCTCGTCGCAAAGCTGTCACACCAATATGGCACAATTACGGATCCGTCTTCCCAGGTGGCGCAGGTGATTGGAAATTCTGGCACAGATCCTGCATGAACACACACACACACACATAGAATACAGAAATCCAGTGCCGCTGCCGGAACCCGCACAGGAGTTGCACACGGGTGCGACGTGAGGTTTGTTGTGTGAACCCACGATGCGCTGCTTTATAATAACGAGAACTTGCATCAGCAACAAACGGACGCGCCTTGCCCAGCACTCCAAGTAGAAGAACAGTGATGAATTAATCGTTGCAGGTCGGCAGAAACTCTTTCGGGTCTTGAAGGCGACCACACAACATTACTTAAGAAATGGCGGAGCATCCTTGTCATGACAGCGCTGAACATTACGTAACTCTCATCACTGGCTCAAACTTTTTTGCAAACACCACAGCCTGCTCTGATGTGAAGCTCACCAGTACCTCTCCTGCACATGCACGCCAAGTAAGGCTTATGGGTCCACTACTTGCAGTTTGTGAAGTATATACTCCATTCTTCTGAACACTGGTGTATTCATCAGTGACCGCCACGAGGCCGCCACCTGCTGCTCGGATGTGGTCAACAGGGAGACGGACATGGAACAGAGGGGGAACTTTCTCATGGACTCAGGAAGCAGGAAGATCATGTGAACTGAAATGAGTGCCTCGCGAGTGATTTGTCCTCGTCAAAATTTGACCCCTTCATCGTGACAGCTCTGCACTTGCCCAAACTGACAATAGATTTACCATTGGAAGTTTGACAAAATTATTTAGTGGTCGTGGGCGATGCTTGCCCACGCTTCTATTTTTTTATTTTTTTTTTTTTATTGTTTTTGTTTTGTTTTGTTTTGTTTTAAGGCTTCCCAGCTCTCCAGGATGTTCAGGGTGTCGCCTTCATTACTACTGAACAACACTGAAGCTGTTCTTTCCGGTAAACACAATAGGACACTTCCATGCTCGCCGCCTAACATGCGTCACTGCCTCGCCACTTTGCAAGACGGAACAAGGCGGAACCAGAAAGCGGCTACATGTTTTATATTCATCTGGATTTGATGTACACGTCGGGTGCTTTATCAAGTTTTGTCAACAATTTATAGCTGCAAAAAAACGACACAGAACCCGTGCATGTGTGACGAATTGCGTGGATTGCTACTCTCAAGGTGAAGTGCATGCCGCGTCATCGCCACACAAATCCTGTGGGGTGGCTGGCTGGCTGCTGCTTCCGCCTCTTCACACACACACACACACACACACACACACACACAGTTATATCCGTTTCCCCAATATTAAAGACTGAGTGAAGTTCCTATATCTTAATAATATTTCCTTCTCAAGCAGTAGTAATTTGTTGGTAGCCATCGGGTTAGTACTGATATTTTTTTTTTTTTTTTTTTTGTAAAGGTTTCATTCCCCGCTGCGATGTGTTGAATAATAGCTCCAAGCAGAATAGTAGGGTAGATTAGGTTTGGTACAAGGGGATTCATCCATGAGAATTACTGTGAAGTTTTGACAAAGCTCAGCTCCGCACTTGGCCTCTCATCGGGTGGTTAGGGTTCGGAGCATTGTTTGTGATGTCAAGTAGTGGGAGAAGCAGCGCTCTCCAGCACGCGGCAAGGTTGAGTGACCTTGACTGGCTATCACCGAGAGAGAGAGAGAGAGAGAGAGAGAGAGAGAGAGAGAGAGAGAGAGAGCAAGCACACAATAACAATGAAAATCCTGCTTAGTGAGGGTGATGTTTTCTGGATTTCCTGGTACATGTTTCCTTCCCTCCCTCCTTCATTACAGTAATAGCCATTATCACGTGCTTCCTTCCTCCCGCATTTACCCTTCCCCGCCCTTCCCGCCCGCCCTTGTTCATCCTGGTGCGACTCTTTACGATCCACAGCCCAGGATGATGAACTTCACTTTATTACTGTTGCCGGTGGTGGTGGTGGAGGTGGACGTTTTTTCAGTTGTTTCGTAATAACAAAGCTCCACTGCCTGACATGTTTCCAGCCGCCAGCTCGTGACTCGGGTATTACGTTACTTTTGCAACACGACCGCCGCGAACACAAACCAGCAAACCAATTTCTCGTCTGAGTTAGGTTGGCGGCACCGAGATTATTGTCTGGCGCCTTCATGTCACACGCGCGCCTTACACACGGACTCAGAAACCCCACGTGTGGCTTGTAAACTGGTAATAATAATGGCAGAAGTGAAAACATAAATTACGGTGTAGCAGGAAATTATGTGAAAACAATGGCGCACGCACTACATTATTTGTTTTGTTTTTTTTTCCGCGAACGTGTTGTGCACCGAGCACCAACTAGCATGTTCTAGTATGACCATGCTAAGGCTACAGTGTTCTGATGATCGTACGATCCAGTAATCACACTGACAATACTTTTTGTCCCTACAACGATATACGTATTCGTGGTTTTGCCGCAGTCTTAACAACATCGGCGATCCAAAACAACAGCCGCGCCACTTTACTTCTTCGCGTCCAGAGGGTGTCAGGCTACACTGGAGACGCAAAAACAAGGCTTGTGGTGTCTGAAGCGTTTAGTGTAATATGAGTGACCACATAGCACATCACTTAATGCTTGTGATTGCAGTAACTGAGTGCACCGTTTTGCTTGGCTCATGTTCACTGGCGTGGCGTGGATGCAGCAGTGCAGCTGTCACGCCTGGCGGGGCTGTACCTCACTGGCGCAGCGCTCCTCGAGCGATGACTGCATGTGGTCGAACATTTGTTCATATAAAACATACAGTAAAGCGTGCAGTCATATTTTGCATTGATTGGTTGTTATGGAAATGTTACCTGACTACTATAGTTGTGAACACGGTAACATACGAGGTAAAATACGAGGAAGGAGGCGGGGTGGCGTTGAGGACACGAGGTGGGAACACTTGCTGTGAGGAACGGGAGAATATTGATTGGCTTCCCGGAATATTGCTTCCTGGTGCTGCCATGGCCACGAAAGGTCACTGAGGGAAGAGTGGTCTTATCATCAGTACTAAAATAACTAGCATGTCCCGCCTCGCCTGGTAGTGTGTGGTGGTACCTTCACCCGTGGCTTGGTTCTTGATGTAATTTAAAGTCGCCATTGTGTAGCCCACCGCCCCACCAAGTATTAACAGAAATCTTAGGACTCTAGTAGACTTTTCTTGATGATGAATGCACCAGTTCATACTACTCTTAACAATTGATTGAACAAAAGCTATGGTTGGTTTTTGTTTGAAATCAGACCCAGTATCAACACACAAGACCACAACACCTTAGTTTGTGGATTATGCTCAAATGTTTTCTGCCCTGCCCTGCACTGTCTGCATGCTGGTGTCAGGATTTATGGGTAAAATTTCGGTACAATTTTAACACACCGCCAATACTTCTTTGTGAACTTCCGGCGAGGAGTGTTTAAAATGTGCCCGCGTAATTTGTATGGAGGCGTCGCATTACAATATTATGGAAGCACTGCTGTTTTATGCATGAATTAAATGGGAGTGCCTTCAGAATTTGGTGTTGGACATAAATTAAGTGGTTTTGTTGCTCGACTTACCGCATATTTTAGCGTGTTGTGTGTTGAACTCAAGGCGGCGAACGAGTGGCAGTCAGCTGAGTGGCCGACTCCCCCCTCTCCTTTGTCTCTCTCTCTCTCTCTCTCTGCCCAAACGCACGGACATGGCAGCCCTCCCTTTTGCCTTCGATATTCACACGGGCGCGCCACGACGCTGTCATGGGATGTGTAGAGTGTTGAGCCCTGTGTGGCGTGTCAGCCTATGCCCTGGCATACTGGTGGGTGTGTGAGGCAAGGAGTGGAGTGAGGCGAGGCGGCGGTGGCAAGATGACGCTCGGGAAGATAAAGGTGTATTGACTATGGGTGTTGAGGTTACTTCTCTGAGCCATTCCGGGACAGCCTGTTTGTCATGACGCGTGTCATAACTTCACGACAGCACTGTTTGTGGGGGTGAGGAAGGGCAAGGTGAGTACTGGCGTCACTGGGGTGTGCTGTGCTGAGCTGAGGGGAGGGTGAGGGAGCACTGGCTGCCTCACACACCGCCACGTGTTGTGTGACCAGTAATAAAAAGAGATATAAGATATTGATTGGATTAACATTGGTATTACTAACATGTTCAAATCTCGGTTATTGCGTTACGAAATAGTACTAGTCTTCTGCAAGCTATTGAAAGCTATCACTGATCTATATATGTGCAACTTTTGAGAAAACAGTAAATTAAAATATTAGGTTGCTGGGATGTAAGCTGAAGCTACAAGGTGATGGAGCCAGTGCGGGCCTTTTTTCCATTAGGCCTTCCACCGCTTGGTGGATAACAACGCCAAGCGGCATGTAAAAGCTTCCATGTGAAGGGCGGCTGTTGACTTGAAGGAAGGGGATCAACTTGAACTGTTCCCTTTTCGCCAATGCACCTTTTCCCCCCCCCCCCCCAAGTTCTTTTTGTGGGCTGCCTCTCTGTCATGTATAGCACAAGAACATGCTGTGTTAAACCAAGGCTTGGAAGGTTTAGATCGAAAGAGGAATGCATACCTCCATGCCAGACACTATCATCTTTGTTAATGACTGCACACGGAGACGGGTCTCTGACACAGGAGCAGTAGTCTTTCCAAGGGAGATCAACAATACCACCTCAGGTCCCCCCATTAGTAGAGGCAAAATACCAGAGGCACTTCCGCTTTGGGGTATCCTGAGGAGGGACTCAGGATTGTGATCGGAGGAGCCCAATGGAGAAGATAGGATAACAGCATAAGCAGGTCAGGAAAAGGTCAAGAATGTTGGGCGTATCTCCAAGGCAGTCAGGAATAAGAGTAGGGTGTTGCACCAGTTGCGCTAGGTCGTGGAGGATAGCAAAGTTAAAGACCAGGATGGTCAGTGAAGGAAGAGGAAAATCAAAGCTGGTGATGAACATTGAAGTCTCCCAAGAATAGAGATCTTTGCAAAAGGGAAGAGAGAATGCTCTACACCTTGGAAGTAGCCAAAGAATTTCTTATTGTCAGAGGAGTGAGGTGAGAGGTATACAGGACAGATAAACTCAGTTTGAGTGATTATAGTTGTAGCTAGATGGTGGAAAACTTGGAAGATTTAAGAGCGTGGGCACGAGAGCACGATAAGTCATTGCGCAAGTGGACATGACCTCCAGCTTTAGATTGAAAAGGAGGATAGAGAAAGTAGGAGGGAACAGAAAACGGGGCTACTGTCAGTTGCCTCAGACACCCGTATTTCAGTGAGGAAAAGATGAGGTTTAGTAGAGGAGAGGTGGTGCTCTACAGATTGAAATTTGAATATAAGGCTGCAGATGTTGGAGAAGTTAATGAAGAAAAAGTTGAGTGGGGTGTCAAGACACTTAGGTTCAATACCAGAAGAGCAATCTGACTTAGGGACATTTGTGGGACCCCAAGGCTGGTGTAGGAGTTGCCATATTACTTAAGAATTTTGAGTGAAAGGTGTGTAGTTCTGTGTGAAGGAAGAGAGTTGTCTTTAGAGGGCAGGTTGTGACTGACCCCTTGTGTTGTGAGACACAAAAGGAAATGTTCAGTGAGGTCACAGCTAGGTTATTGTTAAGTTCACAGCACCCCCTGATCCAGTACTTCAGACCTTACTGGAAATAATTATCATTTCAACAGGTGTCTACTGCCTCCTCCTACTACAGTTTATAGGTGCCCTACAGGACTTCAGTTAGGTTAGGCTTGCAATAAACAGGAGTCATGTAGTTAGAACATCCAGTTTAGTTAGAATATTCTCCTTGCAGGATGACAACGATGGTGATGGAGCAAATACAATCAGCAGTAGTGGTAGCAGTGTTGACAGCAGCAGCAGCTGCTGCACCGACCACCACCTTCCTGTCTGTGGCTCGGGACATGGTGCCACCTGCCTCAGCCACTTCCAACAACACCGTGTCAGCCAGTAGCATTTCTGAGTGCGGCCAGCTGTGTTTTGCTGCGACAACTGAGTACTGCTTGGCCTTTGTGTGGCGTCCAGGTGTTTCCCCTCAGGCTCTGGTGGGTATTGGATGGTGGTGGGTTGACTCAGCTGCTTGCTGGGAGTATCAGCCTGGGAAGTAGAGAGGTAATGATGAGGGAATTGACACTTGGCTGAGGAATCTAGCAGGTGTATACAATATGGGAACTGCAACTTAGGTTTGCTTCATTAGAACATTATTAGCAATGTTATAATGAATGAAATGAGGGAGGCAATACAGGCAAATTGTGGTTTATGAATGTTTAGTTGAAAATTTTTTATAGTTAATGCATAATTCATATTCATGAATAAGAACTACCTAGAAACTTTAAAAAAAATGTGTTAAATGCAACTTTAAAAATATACAATTGATGACAAATATTCAGTTGTAACATTTTTAACATGAGGTTTTCTGAGATTAGATTAGATTAGAGTGATGAAAACAAAGGGTGAGAAATTATGTCATGTTACCACCACTTGAGGCTGTCACTACTGCCAGCCTTCAGTAATGCCTCATGTCACTCACCTCAGGCTTGTGTTTTCCCTCCAGGTGACTCCCTCCAACAAGAGCAGCAATCTGAGGAGAAGTGTGAGCAGTGAGGGCAGGTGTGAGCTTCTGGCCTGCCTGCCGCACCCTGCCTCCCTCCTTCCCTTGCCTGGCGGTCACCTGTTTGTGGTCAAGACTGGCGACTCGACTGTACCTCCCCCGACCTTCACCCCAACACTAGGTGAGGACTTGTAGTACATTGTCACCGGAGGGGATTTGTCTTAGTTTTGGAGAATTCCTTGGTGATGGGATGAAGTGGTGTCTGTAATTTGACTTGAAAATTTTGTAGGATTTGTTGAAGTTGGAATATTAGTGATCCATACAACTTTTCAGCTTAAACTGCTGCTGAAATTGGGAAGGTATGCCTGTATTTAGACACACACACACACACACAAATAATAAATGAATTGTACTATAACTATACATGAACCGTACAAGGAACAGCAGTAACACCACCAATGCTGTATTGTCCCAACAGTGCCCAGCAGCTACTCCATGGCCTGCACCTTTGCGTACCGGGTGTTTGCCGCCCCTCAGCTGGGTTACTGGCAGGCCAACAGGAAGTGTTCACAGGACGGAGCAAGGCTGATTGTGTTCAAGGTGAGAGTGAGTCTGGTTGTAGTAATAATCGTTTTCTGTGATATGCAATAACTTGTGGTACTGAAAGCAATAAGCATTGACAAAGAAGGGGATGAAGAATAGATTTTGCAATTTCTAGTCAGTGCAATGTTTGGAGGTGGCTGAGGAACAAAAAAACATGTCTCAGAGTGGTTGGCAGTGAGTAGCAGTGAAAGGATTGAGGAAAAGGAGCACCAGAAATATAAGTAATAAATATATTGTTATACTTTTTGATGTATTTCATAGCAATCTAATTTTTAGTGTTCATTGCTATTTTCATAGTTCATGCTTTTATTATCTCCTCTCTCTCTCTCTCTCTCTCTTGCTCCTCGTATAATTTTCTTTACCTTCTTTCTCTTCGTTCCAGAGTCCCGAAGAGGAGGAGATTGTGAGTGAGGCTGTCAATCCCACTGAGCCTTACTGGATTGGGCTGACAGACCGCCAGACAGAAGGGGTGTGGCGCTGGGCTGATCGTGAGTGTATGGGTTTGTGCATGTGGGAAGTCAATGTGGTAATTTCTGACTTGCACTGCCACCAGTAAGGAGCAAGGTCACATGGCTCCAGCTAATGTTACAAGAGGGATTGCCACTAGTGTGAGGGTGCTCCAGTGCTGAAATTACATAGAAAGCAAGTAATATGAATAGAATATGACAAATATTGTACAGTATGTGACTCATGGAAAATTAGGTGGGGATGGTTGATGGACAGTATGTAGTTATTGAATGTTGACTTTCTTGGTGTTGTTGCAGGGAGCAAGTTGACCTACAGTAATTGGGACAGTGGTCAGCCCAACAACTACATGCGTGGAAACAAGGACCAGGATTGTGTGATGCTGTTCAATGGTCACTGGAATGACCACCAGTGTCAGGATGCCCTGCGTTTCATCTGCCAGGTGCCGCTGCTGTACCGCTGATGCCGTGCTGCTCCCTCTCGCCTACGAGGTGATGCAGTGGCTCTCCTTATAATCATTTACCAAGCTGCTGAGTACTACCTCATGTGAATTTTGATATAACAGCCTCAGTGTTACAGGAAAGGTGTGATAACACAAAAGCAGGATCAGAGAAAGACATTTTATTTAGTTAACTTTACAGTGGTGATGGTGGTTGTGGCGGCACATACAGGAGCCAGCATCCTACAGGACTGCATAGGATACAAGTGACACCACCAGGCTACACTCAATCTCACAGCAGGTGTGTTCGCTGCCTGGCTGTGTAACATGCCCACTGATGGGTACAGTCCCCACTACTGCAGCTAATGGTAAGCAGCAGTGGTCCCTCCCTCCCCTCAAACATCCCAGTGTTGTATTTATCCCTCCTGAGTGTTTTACACAAGTTACATTCTACTGATATGCTTGCATGCATTTTGGATATGCACTTGTATTACATGCTTAATGTTCAGAGTGAACTCAATTTGCTGGGGCATTGTGTACCCAGTGGGGTCAGTATTTTCTTGACACATTTTTGCCCTTAGTATATATCTGCCTGCCATCTCTTGGGTGTGGCTTCAAAACAGGAAAGTTTTGTGTGGCCTGTCTTGTACAGTGCTGCTGAAATGGAAGATCAAGATGGACAATTCCCCCCCACCACTCTCTCTCTCTCTCTCTCTCTCTCTCTCTCTCTCTCTCTCTCTCTCTCTCTCTCTCTCTCTCTCTCTCTCTCTCTCTCTCTCTCTTTCCACCACAGCCCACAGGACCCAGGTTATGTCCCCCACAGTATGTTTACATACCACAGGCAACAACACACCAGGGCTTTCAACCCCCCCCTGCTCCTGGATCCACACACACACACACACACACACACACACACACACACACACACACACACACACACACACAGGGATCCTCATACACAATTTATCTTCATCACTTCAAACACACTTGTTACACACATTACTGGCCACACACCAAGCCCAATTTCCAATTCAATACCAGTGTCATGAAAAATTATTTGTAAACAGGAGTGCTAGTGAGTATCCATTGTGTTTAGGATGCTACTTGTGATTGCCTTAGCTTTGTGTATCATTGAGATCAATAACAACAATAAAGGTCTTGAAGACACTGGCATTGTCTGACTGTTCCCTACTTCCTTACATCAGAAATGTAGGCTTGGATCCAACAAGAGGCACCAGACAGGATAGATCAAGTATTTTGGCACAAGAGTACTAATGGCAAAGCATGGATGAGTTCACACTGTACCAATGCTACAGTGTGTGTGTAGCATTACTTATACATGTATGCTTAATGTTGAGGGATTAAGGTGTACACTACTTCTGATGCCTAACACTATGAATGGCTGGGTCACAATGCCAACATCTTTTAATGCTGTGTAACATTTTCTGATACAATTAACACTTGTGCAAAGAAATTCCAAAGACCAGATTGGGCTTTCCTGACAACCTCTGTCCAAGCAATGTCTAAGAAAAGTTCATGCATGAACTGGGCTGATGGTCCAAATTCATTAGAATTGCATTATTTACTTTGAAACTGTCTAGGCTGAGACTTTCACATACTTCCTACAAATTCTATAGGAACACACAGGTGAAAATATTTCCACATTAGTGGAATGTCAGCACAGCTTGTGTACTGTGTCTTGACAGATTAGATACATCTGTGATGACTTGTGTTAGGAAGTGTGACAAGTGCACCGTGACCCACCCACTCATCCATGCATCGCATCACACCACACACAGGTGTCTGTGGTGAGTAACTTAAGGCAAAGGTTCATTCTGTGTCGCCTCTAAAGATACACTTTCCTTAGCCACAATGTACACTTAATTCTTGTGTCTCAAGTGTTCACTGGTGAGAGGCAAGAGTCACACTCAAGATACAGAATACACCCATTGGTGTTGACATCACTGGATGCTGTGGTGACCCAGCTGGCTGTCGTCAATCACTAAACACTTCAGCCTAACACACTGAGAACTTTGACATGATAATGAACCTGAGTTAGCACAGTGAACAACTTGTGTGAGCAAGGCTGTCTGGCCAGAGGTCCCCAGATTGACTCCCTGCCTGGCTGGGGCACCACAGACTGGCTCCACTGGACTTGCCGACCAAACTAGTACAACTGCCACTTGACAAAAGGATTCTGTGAAAATTATTTACATATTTTAAGTACATGCTAATAATAAACACCAAACTATGTATCAAAATCTTAAATAACAAAGAGGTATGGAAATTCTGGGAAGGTGACCCCATACCAAGTGGTCCCTCCAAGTTATGTTATCACAATTTGATTTAAACGTAAGAATGCCAGTGCTGCCCAGCATCCAAGAGCAATGCTTCACCGCAGCAGTGCAGCATGCCTGCTGCTGCTGCTGCCACCACCAATGCTAACTAATTCTAATGCATTATAACACTTTGGTAGTAATAACACAAGATTCCTCCATTAACAAATTATAAATAAAAGTATAAAACTAAAGTTATTGTGGTACATCCTTAACTTAGAACACGAGCAGAGACCACTCGTGCTGCTCCTCACCCGACCCACCCACATCACAGCAACACCGCCACCTCTATACACATCAGCAAACTCATGAGCTCCTCATTATAAGAAATTTATACACCCATCAGTGAGAAGCTGAATGACTGCCACTAACTGTCCAGCAGAGGCAACAATATGGCATGATGTGTGCTGGGTGTGTGGAGAGTCGGAAGGAGTGGAGCTGGACTGGAGCGCCATTCAGACCACTCCCAAACACAAAAATAATAAAAGTTGAAAACCATATACAGACTTGACAGCCCACCGTGGGATTACCTCCGCCAGTCTTGTGGGGAAGGACACGAACCCTGCAGGACATGCTACCAGCCAGCCGTCCCATGCCTCCTCCTGGCTTTGGTGTTTCGTTGGCCGCGGCACACACCAACACAATATTATGACCATACACCTTGTAAGAATTAGAACTTATTAGCCATTACAACTTAGCCTATGTACACTATCTACACACATACACTCCACGAGGTCTTTACATACACTTAATGGCAATAAATGTTCCACACACACACCAGCAACATCACCTTGGGGCAGAAATTAAATATAGACACGCCACCACACACCCTACCACAACGATAGCCTGACCGGAAGGTGTGGTACATCACCGCCTCTTCTAGAACACTAACCAGGTGGTGGAGCTGACCATGCAAACCATCCCTAAGACAATACCACGCACCACCGCACACTGCAGCCCGCCACGTGCCACTGCCACACTAATAATGGCCCTAAATCAACTGCTAGGGTCAAGATGCTAAGTCTAAGAGGTCACAGGTCACAGTGAAGGTCAGGCAGAAGAAAGGTCACAGTAAAGGGAGAGAAGATGTGGAGGAGCAGAATGTCTCATCCTCCTCTTCCTGTCAGTCTTAAGGAAGAGGATGGAGAAAAGGGTTGTATAATATACATGCTCCTCTTCCTTGTTCTTCTCTTCCTTCTCCTTCCTCTCTTTCTGTTCCTCTTCCTCCACCTTCCTCTTTTCCTCCTTCTCTGTCTCATAATTCTAACTCATCTCCTCCTCCTCCTCCTATCATACAATATTCCCATCATCATCTTCCTCCTACTCCTCATACCTCACAGTTCTCCTCTCCTCCAGCCTCCACTCTTCCACTAGTCATCAGCCACAGTCAACCACACATGTCAACACAATGCTCATTTACTATTGTCTCAGACGACCGTCTCTGGTGACTGCCAGGGTACCACAAACAGTCAGGCCAACCAGGTAAAGAAGGTGCAGCCACAGGAAAGGGTCATACCAAGTGTCTGGCATGCCAACCTTTACTGTGAGAGACAAGGAGCTGGACCTGATGGCCACATTCAGGCAGAGCACTAATACCAAGGAGAGGAAGGATGGCGCTGCTCCCAATCGGTCGTTCAAGCTCACGCACCCCAGCAACCACCGGTCAGAGAAGCACACACCAATCTTGTACAACTTTGAGCAAAGATACACAGGTAAGGTAAGGCGAGGGAGGAAGGCGAGGGATGACAGGGACTTGCAGGGTAAATAATCCTACACAGGAAACACTTACGACAGATGCTCACAAGAAAGTCTTTGGCTGAGAGACTTGTAGGTGTGTGTGTGTGTGTGTGTGTGTGTGTGTGTTGGTACTACGTTATGATGTGTTAGTTAATCTTGTCTTTATCCTCTTTTTTGCCAACACCTTACAATTATCCTCACTCTCAAAATTTAGGATTATACAAACTTTATTCTTACTCTCACAAAATTTAGCCACCCTTAACTCCAATCCTGATAAATTCAAATAAGTGAACTCTTACCATTCCTTTTTCACTCATAACTTCACAATGGCTTGAGAAATATCCCAAACGTTACTCTATTCGGGTCACTTAAATATCTACAGCTGCCTGAATACTGTGTGTGTGTGTGTGTGTGTGTGTGTGTGTGTGTGTGTGTGTATCTGTGTGTGTGTGTGTTATATGGATTGGTAACTACAGAAGTACACAAGACAAAAATACTCAAGTTCACCCTGTGTTAACTTCCACTAGAGAGCTCAGCAGGGTTCATGAAAGTAATGCAACATGCACTGCCAAGGCTGCACCAGGAGAATCACAGAGGTGGCTGCAGCACACAACACAGAGCCACAGCCACAACACAGACAGGGAAATGCTAGTTAACTGCACTGTCATAAAGGTCGATGAGGGTGAGATGCAAGATTCAGTAAGGGAACCATTGGGTAGGTGGCCCTTCTTGGCAACGACACAAGCCTATATTCTTAAATGCTTTGTTCTCTTGTCAATACTTCTCGAAGGTCACAAAGATGACCACCTGGATTCTCAAGGGTATTTTTTCTCACTGGTAGTACAGAAGCTTTGTTAAACTATCACTGGAATCATGAAAACACCCTAGAGAACCCCAATAGCCACCACTACAGCCTACAAAAAGTATAAACAAGACACCAAAATATTTGAGGACACAGTCATTAGTGTGAGAGAATCACTGGACGTTCCTGCTTTGCATAATAAATAAATGGATATCATTTTACTCCACAAGTCATGAGTGGCCCTGACTGAGAGGGTCCAGGATGTGCTGCAGGGAGGAGGTGTTCAGCCTGACCACCAAGAGAGACAGCACAGATTTCAGCCTCAGAGCAAACAAGGAATGCACATAAACAATAAATAAATACCATGACTGCTTTAAGGTCTGACTGAGCACGCCCTCTTCTCACTCCCTCTGGGCCCAAACTATAGCCATGCATACTAACATTCATACCAGAAAAAAAAGGTGCGTCTCATGTTAGCATCCTTGACTCAGTTACTTCTTGCTCTCACACACTCGTTCAGGGGGATAGCGATGCCTAAGGGGGGCGAGGAGGTAGGTGAGTGGGCCTTCCTCCTCATCTCACTACTCCTCCTTGATGTTGCTTGTGTTCATGATGGTTCCATTCATGACCTGTGCCGGAAGTTTGAAGGTCTCCCTCTTCACCATCGTCATCGCCAGCAACTTGAACCTGAAGCAACAGTGAAAGTTTATCAAAGGTGACAACAGAACCAAAACTCTGACTTCATCTGTACAGTATGACTAATTGCCTCTACCAAGTCTTTTCCAGCAGCTTGGACACTCACCAAAACCGATGACAAAACCAACACTGATTGCACACATAAATCATGGCTGAGAGAGAGAGAGAGAGAGAGAGAGAGTTACATCATCTACTTGTCTCAATTTATTTACCTCAATCCATGTTTAAAAAGTGTAGTGTGAATGTGTGTGAATGTGAAAGTTGTGTGCCTTATCTTGACTATCCCTCTTTTTTGGGAAGATAGCCTTGGTGTATGTATGTATCAATGTATGTATTTATCTTCATGTAATCTGCAGAGGGAAAGAGAGGGGCAAGTAATTACCTCATGTATATTTCGTGCCTGATGGTGGCAGTGAACTTCTTGACAAGGCACCAGGCAGCAGCAGAGGCAAAGAGAGCATTGTAGCCCAGCACAATCCAGAAGCTGCCCAGCCAACTGATCTTCCCAAAGTCTCCCAGCAGGTCAAAATTAGTAATGCCTGTCAGGAGAGAGTGAATATTACCTCTTAACCTCACATCAAGCTCAACAAATGGTCTGATGTAAGTTCAAAGTGTGATTTCCAAAGACGGAACTCACGCACGCTGTCCTCCTTCTCTACAATACACACACGGCACATGTTGCTTTCTCTCTCCACATAATACTCAAGAAACATCCACCGATCTTGAGACATCACCTTTCCTACAAAACTCACTCCCTCAATCCTTCCTTCACCACAATAGCCACACAAAACTGGCACAAAACACCCTTCTCCCGTTACACTCATTATCTCCAACCCTCCCCCTCCTCCCACACCACTACATCACCCCTTCTCTTCCTCCTCCTCTTCTTCTCCTTTGGTCATCTTCCTTGAACGTTGGCACCACATACAAGTCTCCTCCAGGTGTTTCTATCCCTTGCATCTTCCTCCAAGACTCCCATCCTTTGCAGTTCTACAATTCTATCACTCCATCTTACTCTGTCTTCCCCTCCTTCTCCTCCTCCTGAACACTCACCCAGGGTCCGGGCCAGCAGGGGAAGGGCACTGGAGAGGATGAGCACAATGGCACAGTTGGCAATGACGTGCACCATTGGAGTGTCACCACGGCGAGGCCGAATACGTGACACCCCCGGCAGGGAGTAGCAGCCCAGCAGTGAGGCGGCAATGAGGTACAGGATGAGCACCACCTCCAGCACTGCACCACCCGGCCCCAGCACTGACAGCAGCACCATCCTCTGTCCACATCAAGGCAGAGGGTTAAGGTTCTATACACACACACTTTTCAACTGAGTAAGAGTAGATATGGCAAAAGGACATCATCAGCTTGACTCAAATCCTGTATACATCAACTACACACACACACACACACATACACACACACACCTTTCCCTGCTGTGCCTCCCCCAGGATGGCTGGGGTTGAGGCGAGGGGCAGAGCCTTGATGCCCACCAGCAGCTGCAGGGTGTTGAGTACCACAATGAACACTGCCGTGCCCGTCAGTGCCAGCAGCACCAGCAGGGCCAGCGGGTACGCCAGGGTCCGCTGGAACACTCCCACTCGCCGCCGCTTCTCTATACAATGGAGTGCGAATCAGTATGAGGGAAGGACACAAGTAAAATATTTCCTGTGTCTCTGCTGAATCACCCTATTCTCCCTATGCTTCAAAAGATCAGTTATCTCCTACAGGGTGCACTGGAACACCCTTGCACTGCTGCTTCTCTGCTGGATGTATGGAAGGGGTGGGGGTCAGTGTGAGGGAAAGTCACAAGTACATTTCCTGTGTCTGCTGAATCACCCTATTCTCCCTATGCTTCAAAAGATCAGTTATCTCCTACAGGGTGCACTGGAACACCCCCACACTGCTGCTTCTCTGCTGGATGGAGGGAGGAGGGGTGAGTGTGAGGAAAGTGCACAAGTATACCAAGCTTTCTCTGATGCTATAATTAAAGTAAAGGGTAAGGGAGGTACAGAGAAGGGATGGGAGATGTAATGCTTTATGATGCCCAACCAGCTACCCAAACAGTCTGATGCCTCCAGTCTCTTCTTAAACTATATACCTTGTGAACTGAAAGCAAACAGCCTAGTGAGGACCTGCAGGAAGAGAGGAAGAGGGAGGGTGAGGAGGAGGAGGTAGATGGAGTGAAGGACAGACAGTTGTGGTGCTTTATGATGCCCAGCCAGCTACCCACCCAGTCTTATTCGTCTGGTGCGAGCGTTGCGGTACTGCTGCAGGAGTTCCTCAGGGGAGGGCTCTGCGGCCAGGGAGCGGGTGAGGGGCTGGGCGTGGGGCATGGAGGGTCGGACCAGGCGGCGAGCCAGGGAGTCCTCTAATAACACGGCTGCCTGGTGCTCCTCTGCCAGGTCACGCAGGAAGCCAGGTTTGACCACCAGACGCCCCATCGCGGTGAACAGGTGTGCCAGTCCTACCGGCGTGCACACTGACGGACAGAGGGAGGCAGATCATTACTGCTTGTGTGTGTGTGTGTGTGTGTGTGTTTAATTTAAAAGGGACATTGACCAAAGAGGTTAAAAAAAGGCCCTTTGAGGTGACAG
This sequence comes from Scylla paramamosain, assembly GCF_035594125.1. Taxonomy (NCBI): domain Eukaryota; kingdom Metazoa; phylum Arthropoda; class Malacostraca; order Decapoda; family Portunidae; genus Scylla; species Scylla paramamosain. Next base: position 1,829,194 of record NC_087197.1, on the reverse strand, counting down.
TCCCAAAAAGGAAAGATCAAGAAAGGTCAGCAAAATTTGGAGATAAGTATACTCATATCTGTCAGTAAAAACACATGTACTTGAAAGCCGACATGTGTAACTTTATATAAAATCCGTAGTGTGCTCTTTCTCTCTCTACTACTACTACTACTACTGCTACTTCTACTACTACTACTACTTACACAGCAGCATGAGGACACCGAGGCATGATATGAGGGAGTATAGGAACGGGAGATAGAAGCTGCCCCACACATCTGTCGGAAAAAAAAAATTATTACCATCATTACTACCACTCTTACCTCGGCTGGCTGTGTGTGTCCCGTGCCCCACCAAACACCAAACAACCCATGAACAGTTAACTCATCACTCATCTAAAACTGCCCGAGCGCTTCACCACACGGCCCTGTATCGGTATTCACTACAGCTCATCCACAGCCTTACAATAGGACAATGAGAACAACGGGAACAATTGTCAGAGATAAACCTGGTAATTCAAAGCACTCCACAATGCAACAGTACACAGGTAGATAAACAGATAGATACAAGTATTTAATGACCAATGAAATGCAATAAAAAAAAAATTAGAGGAAAATAAACTATGAGCCACAAATAAATTCCTGAACACGTAAAGCAAAGAAAGCAACGCCCTTAATAAATGATCCTACACACACACACACACACGGGTAGAGCGCAACATCAAAACTATGACACACTTCCTCTCGACATACAACGTAGGGGAGGGGAGGGGAGGGGAGGGGAGGGGAGGGGAGGGGAGGGGAAGGGAGGGGAGGGAAGGGAAAGGGAGGGGATTAAGTTAACGGTATGTGAAATAGACCTAAGCGCCCCCCCCTCCACTCTCTCTCTCTTTCTCTCTCTCTCTCTCTCTCTCTCTCTCTCTGAGCATAATTCTTTCCTTCCTTCTCTCTTTGATTTCTTTTTCCTTTCTATGTAATTAGAGAGAGAGAGAGAGAGAGAGAGAGAGAGAGAGAGAGAGAGAGAGAGAGAGAGAGAGAGAGAGAGAGAGAGAGAGAGAGAGAGAGAGAGAGAGAGAGAGAGAGAGTGTTCACCTCTATGTCATCCCCTCCCTCACTCAATCTCTAAAAGTCACAATAATTTATGACCATGAAAACACAAGTCATTCCCCGCCCTCCCTATCCCCCCACACCTTCCCCTTCTGCACCCTCCCCACCCCTACAGTCACCCCAATACACCCCTAGACTGTAGTATCACCCCTTCTCTTTGTCACCTCAATACACACCTCTTCTAATCTTCCTGTCACCTCCAATATCACGCTCAATACAATCTCCTCTTTCCTTCGTCACCCTAACACATCCTTCTCCCCACTTCGTTTAGTCACCCCCCACTATAACCCCTCCCCGTCATTTCCTCCCCTGCACCAACTGGCGGTACACCTTTCTCCACACACACACACACACACACACACACCTTAGCCTCAGTCTTCCTCGAGGTGTCATTCATAACACACACGAAAACGCACACTCAACGCCGTCATGTGTACACGCTGAACACACACACACACACACACACACACACACACACACACACGCCATGGCCTCAGTGCCGCGTGTACCCAGTGTGTGTCTTAGTCTGGGCATCTTAACTCTAATGCTCTATATCACGTTCACCCCAACAAGGCTCCGCCCTACACCGCGCCCCTCGCCCCATATACCAGGCAGTAGTAGGAACAACAACAACAACAACAACAACAACAACAACAACAACAACACTATCATCATTAACCATAACAGCACCATCATCAACAATAGCAACAAGAGCACCAGCACCAGCACCACCAATATCAACAACAACAACAACAACAACAACAACAACAACAACAACAACAACAACAACACGGTGAACAAAAGCGACCAAGAAGGAAAAACAGCCTCGGGAGGAAAGGAAACTCTGAATTTTTATGAGGCTGGCGATGGTGGCGACAGGGACGATGGAGGAGGAGGAGGAGGAGGAGGAGGAGGAGGAGGAGGAGGAGGAGGAGGAGGAAGACGCAGTGGTGGTGGCCTGCATCAAGAAACCCCATTGTCCCCTGGCGTGGAAAACCTGCATGTATTTATAAAAGAACAGAACGAGGTTAAAGAGTGCGATGTAGAAGTGAATTTGTCCCCGTGTCCTTGTGAGCGCACTGTGAGAGCCGCCCTTCCCCGCTGTCCAGGTCCAGGGGCAGCACGGGTGGTGGCCAGTGTCAAGGCCGCCTTGGGGGACTCCACGTGCAGCGACTGGGCCACAGCGAGGGGCGGCAACCAGCGGGTGAGTGGAGGCTTGCGTGACTCCCCAACAACACTTCCGAACCGCACCACTACTTTCAAAAGGCTCTAGTTGAGTTGTCACGGGTTTCCAAGGGTGTTTTTACGGTTCTGTTGGCAGATTAACATTACTCCTACATTATTAGCAGTAGAAACACCCTTGAAAACCTGACTCGTTATCTGTACGGCGAGAGAGGAGAGTGTTTCTGAAGGTACCCTACCAGCACACCACCTCCCTGCCTGTCCGTCTGTCTGTCTGTCTTCCTACGCATGTGTCTTGTTTGGGTACCTTCCGTCCGCCCATGTGTCTGTCCTATTGCTCCTTATCATGTCCCTTTACCCTCTTCCTGTCTGTCTTCCTCCGCCACGTGTGTTTTTAAAGTGCTGTGTGTGTCTGTCTGTCTGTTTCGCTGCGTCTCCCTGTCTCGTCTTTAAGGGGCTTTCCTCTGGCTTGTGCTGCCGCCGCCACTGCCACCTGTCTCCTTCACGCCTCATTCTTGCTTCCTTCTGCCACTACTGCTGTCACTGTTCCCTGACTGCTTCTGCCTTCCATCACGCTCGTCTTTGCTGTATGCTCTTCACGCTATGGTATCCGTGTTTTCCCTCGCATCACTCTGTTTATTTCTCTGTCAAACTGTCTCCTGTTCTCAGCCCTGCCTTTTCTGTTGTTCTCCTTTACGCTGTTCTCTTTTCTGCCTCATATTCCTCTTCCCTGTTCTTCACGCTGTTTTCCCGCTCTCCCTCGCTCTCACTCACTCAAATTCCTCTCTTCCTTCTCTCTCACGCCCTCACTCAAGCTCCTCTCCTTCCAGTCCCTCCCTCACGCGGCTCTTCAGGTGGAAGTGACATCATTAGCACACTGTCAATACTCAGGCTGTGTAAGTATTGACAGGCAGGCGGAGGTACACGTTATACTGCCTCCTGTCTTCTCTCCCCTCCCAGTGATCATCCAACTAAGACGACACGCCTCACCCCTCATCACAAAACACATGCACCGGAAGGGAGGAGGAGGAGGAGGAGGAGGAGGAGGAGGAGGAGGAGGAGGAGGAGGAGGAGGAGGAGGAGGAGGGAGGAGGAGGAGGAGGAGGAGGAGGAGGAGGAGGAGGAGGGCTGTTAATAAGATAACGTTTCCACACAATACGTTCCTACCAGCAAGAATAAAAGTAACCTAACCTTACCTCACCAAATTAAACCAACCCAACCGAACCCAACCGAACCTAACCGAACCCAACCGAACCTAACCGAACCTAACCGAACCCAAACCGACCTAAACCCAACCTAACTAAACCAAACTTAACCAAACCAACCCAACCTTAACTCCCCCCCCCCAGGTGATAAGCTACAGCCTGTTCGGAGCTTTCCCCAGTCCCTACCACCGGGGAATACAAGAGCTAGCAGGGCAGGTACACCGCGCCTACCCTGACTGGACTATGAGGGTACACCACGCTCTTAATTTGTCCATACAGGCGCAGAGGGAGTGGCTGTGTGGCTTGGCGTGTCAGCACCCTCATCTGGATTTCTGCCATGTTGCTCATCTGTCGGGAGGTGAGACTCGTGTGCTATTTAATGTTTCGTCTCTCGATTTCAATTGGCGCTAGTGGACGTCTGGTTTTCAATGTTATATGATTCTAGTAATAGTTTGACAGGTTTTTAGTGGAACCTAACCTAACCTAACCTAACTTAACCTAACTTAACTAAACCAAACTAAATGTATTGTTTACTTATCCAATCTAACCTAACCTAACCTATCCTTACTAACCTAACTTAACCTAACAACTAAACCAAACTAAATGTATTGATTACTTATCCAATCTAACCTAACCTAACCCAACCTAACTAAACCTAATCAACCCCAACTTAACCCAACACCTAACCTAACCTGACCTATACCGTGTGTGGTGCAGGCGTGGGTGACCTCCGCGGCTCGGTGGGGTCAGTGTGGCGCGCTGCAGTGTTGGGTGACCCTCTGATTACCCGCTACATGATAAGGGATGCAGACGCGCCACTCTTGCCCCGGGAGGTGGAGGCGGTGAAGGACTGGCTCTCCTCAGACAAGGTGGGTGAGGGAGGAAGGGTGGATGCAGGGGCTGATTAAACTAGTATTACCTCCGCTACATTTAACTGTCTATTACTAACGTTTTCCAGGGCGTTTGTGTGGGTGAAACTGTTGGATGGGAAGTGGTTGGGTGATGGTTGTTGCTGTAATAGTTAATGATAATGATAATACTAATAAATACTACATACATTCTTCCTTCTTTCTCTCCTCCCCTTCCCCCACACCCCCTCCAGTGCTTCCACGTGATGCGAGACAGCCCCCACCACGACCAGGCAGTGATGGCGGGGCTGTGGGGGGGATGCGGGGACTGGCACGCCCCGGCACTGCCCAGACTAAGAGACCAGCTGTTCAAGTGGTGCCCCAGCCGTGCCCCGCCCTCCGTGGATCAGCTGTATATTAATGTATGTGTGTGTGTGTGTGTGTGTGTGTGTGTGTGTGTGTGTGTGTGTGTGTGTGTGTTACGAGAGGGTACACACACACACACACACACACACACACACACACACACACACACACACACACACACACATACACACACACACACACACACACACACACACACACTAGGTCAATGTCCTCGCTCTTCTACGCACGTATATTGATAAACAGATACGCATGTACACACACACACACACACACACACACACACACACACACACACACACACACACACACGATACTGTATTGATGGCATTGCAACGTCGATAATTTCTCTCTCTCTCTCTCTCTCTCTCTCTCTCTCTCTCTCTCTCTCTCTCTCTCTCTCTCTCTCTCTCTCTCTCTCTCTCTCTCTCTCTCTCTCTTCCTTGTCCTCCTCTCCTCTCTTCCATATTCAAACTTCTCTTTTTCTTCTCTATATCTCCCTCTTCCTCTTCTTCTTCCTCCTCCTCCAGTCAATCACCCTTCTTCTTCTTCCTCTTCCTCCTCCCCCAGTCAATCACCCTTCTTCTTCTTCTTCCTCCTCCTCCTCCTCCACTTCTTTTCTATCCCATATTCAACCTCCCCCTCTTTCCCTCTCCGTACCTCCTCCTCCTCCTCCTCCTCCTTCAGTCACTCACGCCCCCCCTCCTCCTCCTCCCCACAGATGCTGCTATGGCCACTAATACGAAGGAACCTCACAGCCCACGACTCCTACCACTGCACCTCCTTCACCGCCACCCGCCCCTTCCCCACCAGGAGGCGAGGGCGTGGCTTCGTGGGGATGCGTTCCTTTCGCCCCGCCCACGCCCAAGACGCCCTCTCCGCGCCTTGCCCCGCCCAGTGCAGACCGCCAGAGCATAAGAATTGGGATTACTGCTGACGAAGACGCTGACGAAGATAGATAGATAGATAGATAGATAGACAGATAGATAGATAGATGAACCAAAAACAAACAAATAAGGTGAAGATAGACAGACAGATAGATAGACAGACAGACAGACAGACAGACAGACAGACAGACAGACAGACAGACAGACAAAGTTACAACACCAGCAGTATTTATTAGACTTAAGTTATCTCAATAAAAAGTTGATAAAAAAGTCTCATATCTTCCTTGTACACACGCACGCACGCACGCACTGAAAGTTACGTCACTATTACTGCGAAGGAAATTAAAAACAGGAGGAGGAGGAGGAGGAGGAGGAGGAGGAGGAGGAGGAGGAGAAATAGAAATAAATAGATAAATAAATAAAAACTACTCTTCCACGCTCTTCCCCTTCATTCCTTCTTCCCTTCCCTTCTCCATTCTTTCCCTTCCTTCCTTTCCCCATTTCCACCCCTTCCTATCTTATCTTTCTTTATCATTTCCTCTGTTTCCTTGTCCTCTCCTTTATCACCCTCCGTTCGTTTCACTTTCATCACAATTCTACACACCCAAACACACACACACACTCCTCCTCTTCTTCCTCCTTCATCATTAAAAGTCCCAATGAAGTGCCACACTCAAAAGAAAGGTCAGAATCATCCAGAATTGCAGGGTAAGTGTCTTGACCTCCCCCCACCACTCCCCTGCTGAAAAAAAAAAGTTTAAGTCATAGGAAAGGGGAAATACAGAAGCAGGCAGGGAGTTCCAGAGTTTACCAGAGAAAAGGATGAAGGGCTGAGAACAGAGCTAGCCCCTGCACACTCACCTATCATCTGCGTGAGGCTCTCCTCCTGATAGTACCCCAGCAGGAGGGAAATGATGACAGCCACACCCAACACCAGCACCACCAGCAACACCAACACCACCACTGTCTCCACCACACGAGCTCGGAGTCCCTGTACAGACAAAGGAAACATGGAAACTTAGTCATGCAGGAAAAATATAGGAAAAATGAATGAATGAATGAATAAATAGATAAATAAATGTGTCTGTACATAGGGTGAAGATTATGGTTGTACTGAATGAAGGAAATGAGAACAGTATGGGAGCTGACTGAATTTCTACTATAGGAAAAATAAATAAATAAATAAATAAATAAATAAATAAATAAATGTGTCAGTGCATAGGGTGAAGATTATGGTTGTACTGAATGAAGGAAACGAGAACAGTATGGGAGCTGACTGAATTTCTACTATAGGAAAAATAAATAAATAAATAAATAAATAAATAAATAAATAAATAAATAAATAAATAAATGCGTCAGTGCATAGGGTGAAGATTATGGTTGTACTGAATGAAGGAAACGAGAACAGTATGGGAGCTGACTGAATTTCTACATTATTCAAAGGGCCTCCTATTCACCAATACTTTTTTTTGTACCTATTATTCGTAAACCAGTACACATTTATGAAAGCGACTGAAATGACTTACACACACACGCACACACACATACGAACAAAAGTGACGACGAATAGAAGTACACAGATATATTTCCGTAAAGAAGCAATTGAAATAAGTATGATCACAAATATAAACAGAAAATGACATAGCAAAATACATGACAAGCAAAGGAACTAAAAGGAAGACCAAACAGCAACACAAGACACGGGAGAATACAGCGATACATACACGGACACATTTCTACAACCTTAACTACACTGAAGGCAATACTGAAGTGCACAAAATACAACACTGAATGATGATGATGATGATGATGAGAAATGTAAACAGTGAATTACATAAGAAAAGGAGGAGGAGGAGGAGGAGGAGGAGGAGGAGGCGGAGGAGGAGGAGGAGGAGAGGAAATGATTGTGAAACCTTAAGAATGGAGAGGGAAGAGAAGAAAATGGAATGGAATAGGAGAAGAGAAGAGAAGAGAAGAGAAGAGAAGAGAAGAGAAGAGAAGAAAAGAGAAAGGAAAAGGAGATGAAACGAAGGAAGAGAGAGAAACAGAAGATGAGAGAGAGAGAGAGAGAGAGAGAGAGAGAGAGAGAGAGAGAGAGAGAGAGAGAGAGAGAGAGAGAGAGAGAGAGAGAGAGAGAAAGGAAGATTTAAAGAGAGAGAGAGAGGTTCAGAGGTGAGGGAGGAATGCTAAGGGAGAGAGGGAGAGAGGGGAGAAGGGAGGGAACATCAGGGTCAGGGAGGGAGGGAGGGAGGGAGGGAGGGAGGGAGGGAGGGAGGGAGGGAGAGGAGAGAAGGACGAGATGGAATGCCAGGGTTGGTTGGAGAGAGAGAGAGAGAGAGAGAGAGAGAGAGAGAGAGAGAGAGAGAGAGAGAGAGAGAGAGAGAGAGAGAGAGAGAGAGAGAGAGAGAGAGAGAGAGAGAGAGAGAGAGAGAGAGAGAAGACAACGATGCTGAAAGAAAGAAGTAAATATAGGAAGGAAGGAAGGAAGGAAGGAAGGAAGGAAGGAAGGAAGGAAGGAAGGAAGGAAGGAAGGAAGGAAGGAAGGAAGGAAGGAAGGAAGAAGGTACTGCTATGAAAATCGGGGAGTGGTAAAGAGGAGGAGGAGGAGGAGGAGGAGGAGGAGGAGGAGGAGGAGGAGGAGGAGGAGGAGGAGGAGGAGGAGGAGGTGGTGGTGGTTCTCAGGGTCACGAAGGGAGAAGGAAGGGGGAGGAGGAGGAGGGAGAGGGAAGGTGGGAGAACAGAGAAGGGTGTTGCCTAGAGAGAGAGAGAGAGAGAGAGAGAGAGAGAGAGAGAGAGAGAGAGAGAGAGAGAGAGAGAGAGAGAGAGAGAGAGAGAGAGAGAGAGAGAAAAAAAAAATACCCATCAATTATATCATCTGAACCCCCCTTCCCCCTCCCCACACCAAAACACACACACACACACACACACACACACACACACACACACACACACAAACAAACAATACCCACCTTTCTGGAACCGGGGAAGCCCTCTGATTCCGTGAAGAGGTAGGCGAAGGGTAGGCCCACGAAGAGAGACAAGTTGGACAGCAGAAAAATAACATTCCAAAGACCTGTGGGGGAAGGGGGACAGATAGACAGATAGATAGATACATCGCTTACCCTAACAAACACCACTGCATAGATAGATAGATGGATACTGGGTCGACTGAAACAAACAGCATAATTTTAATGATTAGCAACGAACTACTCTTTTGCACGTTATACATATTAGAAGATAACTAAATAGGAACATAAACGAGGAGGAGGAGGAGGAGGAGTAGATAAGACAAACATGAATTCAAAACAAAGGGTCAAATTTAAAGGAAAAGAAAGGAAAGGAAAGGAAAGGAAAGGAAAGGAAAGGAAAGAGAGAAGATGAGGAAAAATAAGACTGAGGAATGAGAGAGAGAGAGAGAGAGAGAGAGAGAGAGAGAGAGAGAGAGAGAGAGAGAGAGAGAGAGAGAGAGAGAGAGAGAGAGAGAGAGAATGCAGGCAATGCAGACAATGAAAGCGATTGAAAGAGGGAGAGGGAGGAAGAAAGGAAGATGAAGACGAAGGGAGAAAAAGGAGGAGGAAGGAAGAGCAGGAGAAGGAAGACAAATAG
>NC_087197.1:1790000-1807500 GCF_035594125.1 Scylla paramamosain | reverse complement strand
CACTTACTGATTCATGGTTGTATCGATTGGTATGACCCACTTGCCATGTCACTGGTCACACGCACGCACACACATACATGCACACGCCCACCCAAACACACGTCATATTAGTTTGATGTACTTACACATGCTCAAAGGTAATTCTCTCTCTCTCTCTCTCTCTCTCTCTCTCTCTCTCTCTCTCACACACACATACACACATACAAACAGCCACACGTCACACACCCCACATACATCAATACACTTACAAACACCTACATCAGTCTAATACACTTGGAGCCACATCAGACAGACAAACAGACAGATGGACACACTCACAGCTGCACCAGTCTCCATTAAGATCACTAATATAAACAAATGTAAACAAAATGGTGAGATGAATCTTTTAATGAACTGAATACTTATGCATGTGCTCTCTCTCTCTCTCTCTCTCTCTCTCTCTCTCTCTCTCTCTCTCTCATGTATTGGTTGCTTGCTTCCTGTAATCTGATCTCTCTCTCTCTCTCTCTCTCTCTCTCTCTCCATCAGATCAGTGTTGCCAAATATTTACCACCTCCTCAACACTCATCACACTCAACAGACCACTTAGCAACACTAACCTGACAACACACACCCTCCATGCAAGTGTTCCTAATACACACACACACACACAAAAAAAAAAATAAAATAAATAAATAAATAAATAAATAAATAAATAATAAAAAAAAAACACTCCACCAGTTATTCTTCTTTTTCTACAATGTATATTTTGATTTGTTTCCTTGTTTCACTCATTTCTTCTGCTTTTTCACGTCTCTCTTTTCATTCCTCCTCCTCTTCTTCCTTCCCTTCCTGCCTTCCATCTCTTAACTGTTCTTTCATATTCTCCTCCTCCTTCTCTTCTTCTTCCTTTTTATGCCATATTATCTTGTCTTCTGCATGTCATTTCTTGTCTATTATGTCTTCTTCCTTCATTCCTTCTTTCCTGCGTCAGTAATTCCTTCTCTTGCATTTTCCTTCCGTTCTTCATTAGTGTTTCCTTGTTGTCTCCTTATTTCATTCCCTTCTGCACAGTCATTCCTCTTATCACATCCCTTTCCTTCCTTCCTTCCTTCCTACACCTGTTATTCCTTTTCTATCATGCCTCCTTCCTCCTCTCCTCCTCTGAGCATGCTACGGACTCCCACCCGCCTCCCTGCCACACTACAACCCCGCCAGCCTGTCTGAAGCCACACAATAGTCAGTCTAGTCTTGCATGACACATGTGCTAAGTATCTGACACCTGTAAACAAGACACTTACTACGAGGCACGTTTGGGTACGAGTCGGTGTAAGGGTTTCGATGTTTGTGTTTAGGAATTTTTGAGATGGAGGGGAAAAAGAGCTGGAAGAGTGATGATGTTGATGATGATGATGATGAAAGAAAAGGAAATGATGGTAGGTGAATAAGATAGACAGGAGAAATGGTAATGTAATGGAGAGTATAAAGAGGAGAAATGACAATAATGAAAAATAATGGTGATGGTGATGATGATAATGATGATGATGGAGGGAAAGGAAAAGATACTTAGAATAATGAATAAGATGAATAAGTATGAATGTGAATAAAATGAATAAGAATAAGAGAAATAACAATAAGAAGTAAAACAAGAGCAGCAACAACAAAATGACAACAAAAACAATGATAACAATGATGATGATGATGATGATGATGATGATGCCTGTTGTAAATCTATACATGAACATCAAAATAGTGTACATCTGTCTGTATATATAATAATAAATAAATAATATAATATAATATAAATTAAGAAAATACAGAATTGATAAGCAGAGCAACAAAGAGGGTTAAGCAAAGACCACTGAGATAAGAGTTTGTCTGTATGTATGTCTGTATGTCTGTCTGTCTGTCTGTCTGTCTGTCCGTTTGCATGAACTTATTTGTCTAATCTAATTCTTGGTTTAGGTTAGGTTAGTGTGTGTGTGTGTGTGTGTGTGTGTGTGTGTGTGTGTGTGTGTGTGTGTGTGTGTGTGTGTGTGTGTGTGTGTGTGTGTGTAGTGTAAGGGTCCAAATGTCTGTCTGTCTGTCTGTCCATTCACATGTCTATTTAGTGCATGGTCTATCTATCTATCTATCTATCTATCTATCTATCTATCTGTTCAAGGCTTATAAATGACTATTTCCTGTCTATTATCATCCTCTCTGTCTGTCTATGTCTGTGCAAGGTTTACATAACACTACTAATATATCTATCTATGTGTGTGTGTGTGTGTGTGTGTGTGTGTGATGCATGACGGCAGCAGGCACAACCTTAAGGGATCCTGCACTGAGTGGCCTTCCTACCCACCAGCGTGACCTTTGCACGGTGACACGGTGACCTTAACACAGCCCACCACTTCCCCACACAGCATGGGCGGGTCAGGTCATTTGGCACGTAAGATTTTGTGAGTAGAGGAGGAGGAGGAGGAGGAGGAGGAGGAGGAGGAGGAGGAGGAGGAAGTTAAATAAGTATGAATGAAGATTTTGTGAGTAGAGAAGGAGGAAAAGGAGAAAAACACAAAGGAGGAGGAGGTTAAATGAGTATGAATTAGGATTTTGTGAGTAAAGGAGGAAGAAAAGGAGAAAACAAGGAGGAGGAGGAGGAGGAAAAGAGGAAAAGGAGATGGAAGAGGATAGACAGAAGGTGGTAGATAAAAAAAACCTAGACAGAAGGGGTAGATAAAAAAAACCTAGAGGAAAAGGAGATGAAAGAGGATAGACAGAAGGTGGTAGATTAAAAAAAACCTAGACAGAAGTGGTAGATAAAAAAAAACCTATCTTGTAGTAAATGTTTTTTTTTCCCTTTCTTTCTTTTCCAGGCAACTAATACCACAAATAGACCTCACAGTAACACACGCCACCAAGTCAGACAATACCCTAACAGCCTCAAATTTTCCATAATCCCACTTTCATTCCCACACCAACTTTCCGGAGAGCCAGGAGCGTCCGAGGGCAACGAGTGATAACTTGGCGGTGCATTCTGCGACAACAAGGGCACGGGAGACAGGAAGGGAATGCACAGATGTCCCCTTGAGAATATTGTGTTTGCTTTTGTAATTCATGTGTTGATATTTTTTCTCCTTTCCTCCTTTGTGGCCATGAGGGAAACGAGGGGAAATAATGATTGCGCTTCCAGTCTGCTTGCGTCCGAGTAATTATTAAGTTCGTTGATGTACAGAATCACTAGAACAGCAAAAAACACATGAGGCGACACAAGATAAGCTAAGATAAGCTCTAAACATCTAGGACAACACACACAAACACACACACACACACACACACACACACACAACTAACCCCACATTCTAAAAGCAGGCACACTCAAGCATCACTAAGAGGAAAAAGAAGATAAAAGGAAAGAGATAAACCAAGACACTCAAAATATATAAAAAAACAGACAAAATATGCATGAAAATTCAGAGTGACAGACAGACAGACAGACACACAGACACCCAAGCACTGCCACCATAAAAATAAATAAATAGACAGACATACAGATGGATAAATATATAAAAAGTAGATGGAGTGAATCACTTCCTACCCACAATACAAACACACATCCATTCATTAATAAAACCCCACCAAAAAAAACAAACAAACAAACAAACAAATACAAATTAAACGAATACGAGAAACAGCCCAAGCCTAAAATAATTAAAATGAATAAATAAATAAATAAATAAAAGAGACTGACTACTTATGTCTGACCAAAAATAAGAAGAAAAGGGTTAGCCATGAAATTAGTGAAGAGAATTAATAAAAAGCCTAATTCAACTTGACCTAACTTACCCCCTTGCACGGAAACGCTTATGTTACTTCAATGTTATCAAAATAAACACCAGAGAAACACTACAAGGGGCGGAAAATATGTAACCAGACCTAACCTACCATCTGCTACACAAAACAAACACAAACACGCATAAAAAAAACACCGTAACAAGAGAATAAATAAAATAAAGAAAACATGATAGCTACCAAAATCGAGATAAACAAAATACTCCCTTACCTGCTTCTCACCTGACACGATAGACAGACACTAGACGCAACACAGACAGCCAAACTCACCCACACAACAAAACACCAGAAATACAAACTTAACCTAACCAAACACACGAGAAAAACAATTAATACGATGCCTGTAATAACCTAACCTAACCTAACACGCACCAAAACAAGAAGGTGGAAATTAAAGGAATAAATCAAGCAGGTGAGATTTTTGTGGTAATTATAAAGTAAACAGCCCCAAACAAGCCCCCCAAAGGAAATACTTACAATATATTCTCTGACGGTATTGTTAAAATGTATCTCCTTCTCAAATGGGTCTTTAATGGGCTCGTCAGGAAGCAGCTCACTGATGTTCCTCACGCTGCTCATGCTGGTGGCCGTGATGTGCTGGTGCTGCTAGTGGTCACATCAAGCACCTCAGTACACTCACACATCATGTTACATAGGTGGGCCTCAGGAGCAGCAGCAACGCACCTCCTCTCGCTTTGGCTTCTGACGCCACACTGCTGTCATGGCGGACTCTGGACAGGGGATGCTCGGGTGATGGTGGGTTGGGGAGGGTAGGGCTGTATCTTCCTCTTCTTCCTCTCGTGGGGTTTTAAATGCAATATTTATGTATGTTGATTTTAAACTGTAATGGCGGGTGTTGGGAGAAGGGAAGGGAGGGGAGAGAGTATATTTTCCTTCTTCCTCGTCTTTGTTTTCTCTATCTCCTAATGTAGATTTTAAACTGTCATGGAGGGAGTGGGGTTGAGTGGGTGGGTGGGGGTAGAGGAGGAGGGTATGTTCTCTCTTACTCTTCCTCTTGTGCGTTTATTTTCCTTTATAATGGTCACTAGCTCTTGAAATGCAGTATTCGTTCATGCCTGTTGATTCTGGACATGGTGAATGTGGGTGGGGGAGAGAAAGGGGTATTTCTTCCTCTTCCTCCTCTTGTGTCTGTCTTTGTAATGATACTTATAGCTACCCAAGGCCTGCGTCGTTTATTTATTTATTTATTTTTTTTTTTTTGTAAGCTTTTCCTACAGTGAATTGCGAATCATGTGCAATTTCGATTAGTAAAGGAATGTTATACGGCTCACCATCCATTAATGTTTTAGGTCAGTGGGGTCAGTAAACCCTCACTTTAAACTAAATTAATTCATTGAAATACGAGCCCACTTATTTTCTGACACTTAAGTTTCCGTTGGTTCATTCCGCTTCATTTAATATATTCGCATTTTTACTGCATTTTAATATCTACCATAATTACCATAATTTTGTATTCAATAGCAATATCTTAACCTGACATCTTTGCTGCTTTAAATGTTTCACAGCAGCGCCATATGACCACGATGTTGCGGCGCCACATCAATTAACCGATCAATCAAGCTTACCACGCAATCCAGGCGGCACACACAAACACGCCAATACAAACTAAAAACCCGATCTTTACATTTGCTTCTCCCTTCCCCCCAAAAAAAATAATGAATAAATAAAATAACCAAAATATCCCAAAATACACATAAAAACACCCCCAAAAAATACCGGAAATAACACCCCAAATTATAAAAGTCACCCAGCCATACCAAAAAATATCAGAAATACTCTCTAAAATTGCCAAAATAGTCTGAACGTCCAAATATATCCATAAAATATTCCAAAATACCTAAAACATCTAACACCTTTAAAAAAAAAAAAACACCGTAAAATACCCATAAATAAATAAATAAATAATGATAATAATAATAATAATAATAATAATAATAATAATAATAATAATAATAATAATACCAAAAATACTCCAAAATACCTAAAAAAAAAAAAAACACAAAATTCTTAAAAATACAACACGTTTAAATAAATTGACTTCCCTCCCCTCTCAGTGTCCCCGAAGCCCCTTACAGCATTGCAGGATAAGAAATACAGACATCCATATATATATATTTTTTTTTGTTTTAATTTCCAATGACTACTTATTAAACACATGTTACCTACAGTTTGTCAGTTATACAAGTACAAAAGGAGCCTATACAGAGGGTTGCTTGTAGGCTGCTAGCTATGTACAGACGTGTGTGTGTGTGTGTGTGTATGTGTGTGTGTGTGTGTGTGTGTTTGTGCGCGTGTGTGTGAGCTAATCCCAGACACATGTACAGGTAAACATTATTTATATTTTAGTGCAATAGTGTAATTTCTTTAACTTTCTATTATTATTTGTTAATTTATTTTTATTTTTTTATTTTTTTTATATGGTTCAGTATGTGTTATGTCTGATTCTGTTGTTGTTGTTGTTCTTATTTTTTTTTATTTGCATGAATTCTATGCACGGCTTGATGTGTGTGTGTGTGTGTGTGTGTGTGTGTGTGTGTGTGTGTGTGTTAGGGGCCAAAACTACTGATTACAAATCTCTCTCTCTCTCTCTCTCTCTCTCTCTCTCTCTCTCAGGCTGTGTAAAGTGAGCGAGTAAGGATTAAATCTCTCTCTCTCTCTCTCTCTCTCTCTCTCTCTCTACACACACACACACACACACTTTTTTCCCTTACCAATTACCCCTATCATGTGTGTGTGTGTGTGTGTGTGTGTACATTACAACAAACATATCCTGTACAAAGTTGGACCTCGCGGGAATACCACCCAAGAATCAGAGTAGAAAATAATAATAAACTCTTTTCACACCCAGGAGGAGGAGGAGGTGGTGGAGGAGGAGGTGGTGGTGGTGGATGTTGGCGTGACCTTGTGGGAGGGTTCAGAGATTTCTACGGCGTACAAAACCTCCCCGGGTGTTGCTGTGTATGGTGTTATGGGTGTTGGTTGGTGTATGGTGCCTTAGTCGTAATTTATGTAGATGTAAATGGCAAATAATGAGTAGAGGGCACTGTGCAGGAACCGGCATCTTAGTTTTTTTTTTTTTTTTTTTTTTTTTTTTTAGATTTTTGTTGCCCTTGGCCGATGGTTCCTCCTACTTGAAAAAAAAAAAATTGCAAAGTGATGCTTATGGTGTGTGTGTGTGTGTGTGTGTGTGTGTGTGTGTGTGTGTTGCAATGTCCCGTCTTTTATTAGCAAATTATTATGTTTTCTTTAGATTTTTGTATGTTATTTCAACACACACACTACTTCTCTACTGTGTGTGTGTGTGTGTGTACAACTGCCACAGGTTTACAAACATACAAACACATCTACACACATCAAATCCCCTCCTTTGAGTTACCCACAAGGCTATACACACACACACACACACACACACACACACAAAGCTTCTTCCATCACAGACTTAAACATTCCACGCACACAAATTTATATACACACAAACGCACACACAGGTCATTTGTCACTAGTAAGCTGACACAGACCTTCATATGAAATTTCTAAGCTTAATACTTTAAAATGTAATAAGCTTAAAATGTCTCTAGTTTGACTGGCTGTTCTGCTTAAGCTTACTGATTTTTAAGCTGGCAGGTCAAGCTGTATCTTCTTATGTAAGCTTATGTCATTTTTAATTAACACTGTCATCAATTTAATCTAACTTTTTATTAAACTCAATTGTCAAGTTGCTTTTCCCGTTTTCTTTGTTTGTTGCTTGTTGTTGTCTGTTGTTGTTGGTCTGTTCATTGTGTTGTTTTGAGTTACATTTGATTATTTTCTATCATCTTTTGTTGCTTGTGTTTTATTGTGTTGTCTCAAACTACATCGGGTCTCATTTGTGTGTCTTGTATGTAATATTTGTTTGTTCGCTCTATTTTTTTTTGTTTTTGTCTCGTTTTCGGGTTTTGAGTACATTCAGAATCTTTGGTGTGTGTTGTTGGTTTATTTCTTGCATTAAATTGCGTTAAGTTTTGTATACTCGTGTACTCTTGTGAATGCTGTTGGTGTATTTTCTCATATTACCACATTTACACTCATTTCTTAATCAGTATTCTTTAAATCAACTCATGGGGGTCAGTGCGGCTGAGGACGAAACAGGAGAGCTTTACAATATGAAACGGAGAATAAAAACGTAGTGAAATTAGAGCATGAATGGGACTTATGGTGCATTATCACATATAGTAAGCTCTTTCTCTCTCTACACATACACACACACACACACACACACACACACTGATATTGAAATTACTGTATACAATATGAAAGTACCATTGCTCCTCCTCCTCTTCCTCCTCCTCCTCTCTTCCTCCTCACTATGTCCTTCACCCGACAGGAAGGGGATATGCATAAAAAATTGGTGTAATGACTGGGTTGAAGTGCCTGGCCTCGCACCGCCATTGCCATCACCACCATCACTATCATTATTATTACCATTTATAAGTTGACATGAAGAAATTATTAAATATGAATGTAATAACCCATTGATGGAGAATAATTAACGCAAGCACTGCCATTCCAACGACAGTATGGCAGTAGTCCAGTATGTACGTCCGTGTGTATGCAAGGACAGTGTAGTGATGGTATACATACATACATACGTACATACAGACCAACAAATGATGCTGGGACCTGACAGTTGTTATGGTCGCGATATCCAATGTGACTTTAGGGACCGGTGCCTTCAGTGGGCCTTTTGTTGATCTACGCCAGGGTCCCCCCATACGAGAGTGCTTCCTGACTCCCTTATCATGTCCACAGTGTTTCTATGAAGTGCCCAAGGGGAGGGTTATAATGAGCATCACCACACATATCACCACCAGTATGTAAACACAAGGCCTTCCTATAAAACAGTATTATCAAAAATTTGTGAGTGAGGGCAAAAAAGCACACCAGAAAAATAAAGTTACAGTATAAATGATGCTGATAACAACAATAATAATAACAGCAGCAATAATAATCGTGATAAATGCAATACAAACTGCACGCGGCTACAAAATTAGTTACAATAAAGTTGAAAGATACATAACAGCGAGATTTCCTTACACTGCTACAAGATTCACGAGAACACAAAGAACGAAAGAAAATAAGGGAAGCCACAGGGAGAGCCACCAGTCCTACACATGGCAGTCCCCCCCCTATGAAACCTGTCTACCTATCCCCATCTGTTTCCCACCCACAAATTCACCTAACATTTCACACCTGCAGTTCACACACGGGGCCACATAACACAGGGTTCTCTGCAGACCTTCCCCCCGTGACAAGAGTGCCTCCTCTCACAGTGACTGCCCCCTGCTCCTCACTGCACCTTCACTTAGTCTCTCAAGGTCAATATAAAACTTTGTACAGGACATTGTGACTACCAGGAGACATCTATGGCTGTGAGTGAGTGAGTGGGTGAGTGGGTGAGTGGGGTTGAAACAGAGGGAGAGAAGGATGGGTGAGTGAGGGATGTGTGGAAGGATGGAAGGGGAAGGAAGTAGGAAGATGGAAAAAGGTTAAGAAAAGGGAGAGAAGGGAAGGGATGGTGTTTAAGAGAGAGAGAGAGAAAGAGAATGTGTCAAGATACACAGACTACAACACCAAAAAGGCCTCTCACCATCCCTCCACCACCTCCACCAGCACCTCCACCACTACCTCCACCTCCTTCTCTCCCTCCCTCTGCTCCAAGAAAGGCAAGCAGTCGGCAGCCCACATAAAGATCAAGTTAGTGTCAAATGTCACGACCTCAGCCTGACCTCCTTCTGCCTTTATTATAGAGTGAAGCATTACTATTCAAACAATGCAAATATAATGAAAAAAATGTTTGCTGTTTATTTTCTTATGATCATTTATAGTTATTTGTTGTAATCTCAGTCAGAATTGTTTGTTTTTGGAGTTAATTTTGTAATGAGTTAAGTTTATCCATCTATCTGTTTGCCTCTGTATTTGTTGTCTTCTCCTAAGGACCACATGAAAGCTTTCTTCTTCTCTTGGGAAAAAAATAAGGAGAAAAAATCAATGAAAAAGGAAAACGCACTTTCTATACAATCAATATATTTTTTTTGCACTCGTTACAATTTGTGAAAAAGAAAATAAGAAAAACTCTTCTCTAAACAATATTTTCTTCCAGCCATTACATTTTTTCTTTTGTAAATTTTTCAATGATGTTCAAATATGACAAAAAGAAGAAAAAAAATAATAATAATTCCCCTTGCTTTTACATCCACAGTAAGTCTGCCTTCTGTAAATCTGACAAGGAAACAGGTGTAACATTTGCTATTAATCTTGTTTACTGGTTTATTTGTGCTTTTTATTATGATTCTCGGAAATATTTTTGTTGGGCACTTCAGTGTGGGTGGCTGTGGTGGTGATGGTGGTGGTGGTGGTGGCTGTGGTGGTGGTGGTGGTAACAGAGATGGGGTACTGAGAGTTGTGAGAGGTGCCTGGGAGATATGCTGATAATATGTGTGTGTGTGTGTGTGTGTGTGTGTGTGTGTGAGGTAACCAAATATACACACACACATTCCTCTCTTCCTCTTTATTTTTGCATTATTATTTATTTTTATTGTCCCTACACACACACACACACACACACACACACACACACACACAAACCTTCCCTGACAGTAATAAATGCAAGTCATCACCACCACCACCACCACTACCATCACCACCACCATCACCTCTCCTCAATATTAGTGTGAGAACAAGGTTAGTGGGGAGAAAACAGGGGTGGTTCGGACCCAAACTGCACCCCACCGTTGCCCGACCCCACTAACCCCACCCCACCCCTTTCCTACTCTACAAAAAAGGTGATGGGGAATGGGTGGGTAAAAAATTAGAAAAAAAAATAGGGGAAAAACATAACACAGAACACCATTCATCATTTCGATTACAAAAATAAGTCACAAAGCTTATTATTATTATTATTATTGTTATTATTATTATTATTATTATCATAGCTATTATCATTAGTAATTATTATTGTTATTATTGTTACTACGACTACTGTGAATATTTTTTAGAGTAGTATTTTACAGAATTGGAGGAGGTGGTGAGTGTGTGTGTATGTGTGCGCGTGTGTGTGTGTGTGTGTGTGTAAACCATTGTCATTTTTCCCCACTGTATGTTGACTGCTCCATGAAATCTATCTATTTTTATTTTTTATTTAAATTTTCTTTTAACCTGTCCTTTCTTAAGCGTTAATTTTGCAATGTTTTTTTTTTTTGACGTTCTGAGTGTGTGTGTGTGTGTGTGTGTGTGTGTGTGTGTGTGTGTGTGTGTGTGTGTGTGTGTGTGTGTGTGTGTGTGTGTGATGAATCCAATATTCCAGGCTTTACAAAACAATGCCTTAATTAAAAACACACATTTGTTCCTTTGTTTCCCTGCCTCACCTCAACACCTGTTCTTACCTGCCCCTAATTAAGTGAAGCACCAACAATTTACCCTAAACGTCCCTCACCTGTGTTTTCCCGCGCTACTCTGCAATGTTTCCCTTAATTGCACGTGTACTGTCCCTAACTGTCACCTAATTACAAGCATCACTGAATAATTTTCCCCTCTGAACCTTAATACCAAAACAATAAACATCCACCACAAAATTTCCCCATTAAACATAACAAAAAATTAATAAATCAATAAAAAAAAATGATAATAAATCCTTAATTACAAGCAAGAAACATTTCAATTTTCTTTATTACATCCCAAAAGAACATTGAGAAAATCTTCCTTGTATAAACCATGTCTTCCATTTTAGTGACACATGTAGACCTTGGCAAAGAACAAAACACTACAGCCACACTCCTACACACACGCAGAAGGTGGCAGCGTCTGTCTGTCCGTCCGTCTGTCTGGCCTCGGTGGTGCTTCCTCCTTACACTGTGGACCAAGGAGGTGGCCGACTCATTTTCCCATTAAAAGACGGATGACGGCTGCTTAGGTTACTGTCTCTAGTAGATTATCCTCCTCCTCGTCTTCCTCCTCTTTGAAATGTATAAATATTCTCCTTTTCCTGTTTCTCCTTATTTATTTTCTAATCTATAAGTTTTCATCTTTTTCTACTTTTATTTTCTTTGTTCCTTCCATCCTTTCCTCCTTTTGATAACTCTCAACTGTAGGAGCATTCAACAAGAGGCACAAAACTTTCAGCTCCTTTTCCTCTACTTCCCCATAACTCCTTCCCGTTGTCAAGACCCACAAAATCAACAGACATTTAAATCGTCATGGAATCAAACATATCCCAAGTGCATTTTCCACTTAAAAAGAAAAAAAAAAGAAAAAAAAAAAGAGAAAAAAAAAACGTAAATTTCAAGGAACAAATTATAGATCGTTCAAACAAAAAGACAACACAACATTTTCACAAAGTCTAACATGAGGACAAACTCTTCACCAAGTCAACAGAACATCATCACTATTTCACTTCCCCTCTTTATCTTCCCTTCACTGCCCACAGACAAGAAAATAAGGGAGGAAAGGGAAGAGAGATGAAAGTAAGCAAGGAGGAAGAGAAGGAAAGGAAGGATGGGATAAACGAGAGGAAAGGAGGAGACCATTAAACAAGATGGAAGAAAGAAGTAGTTAGAAGGAATAAGCATAAACAGGAAGGATAAAATAGTGTTAGTATGTCTCTGTAAGGCTGAAGAGGAAGAGAAGGAAAGGAAGGATGGGATAAAGGAGAGGAAAGGAGGAGACCATTAAACAAGATGGAAGAAAGAAGTAGTTAGGAGGAATAAGCATAAACAGGAAGGATAAAATAGTGTTAGTATGTCTCTGTAGGGCTGAACCAAAGCTTAAATGTGACAATTTTGTGCTGAGGGGGCCTGTGGCTTTAACCAACACCCACGCTGCTCCCTCTCTCCCTCCCTCGGTACCCTGTTGTGATCTGAGCTTGAGACACCCACTGAACTGAGCCTTAGAGGAAGCACATGGCCAACAGTAACCCTCTCAGTCCCTCTCAGTGTGGTATGCAATGATAAGGGGTGTTTTTATAAGCGTCTACAAGAAAGGGGATGAAAAGAATGGGTTTGCAGTTTGTAGGAATGTCTAAGAGGTGGCTGTAGAATAAGGAAATGTGTCAGTTTGTGTTAGTGATGTAAAGATGTGAATAGCAGTGAATGGGTGAAGGGATGAATAGAAAGGTTAATAATGATGTACCTGTCTCTTCCTTCTGAAACACTCGGCCATTAAGAGACAGAGGAGTTGGGAGATCAGAAGGTAGTTTGTCTGTGTCTGATGGTTGAAAGACACAGTGAGATCTGAGAGTTGGTACTAATCTGTCATCTCTCTTGTTATCTCTGTCACGAACCTTGGCCCAGACATACAAGACTGATGCTAGTGTCAATTCTTCTTCTTCTTCTTCTTCTTCTTCTTAGGAGGAGGAGGAGGAGGAGGAGGAGGAGGAGAGCTGTAACCTTAGCTTCCTTCTGACAATTAACCATGTGTGACCGGAAAAATATGTCTGTATGTATGCATGTGTGTGTACACTAAGAAAGGGGACAGTCGTTGAGTGCAGGGAGGATGTGTACATATGTGCGTATGTTAATGGGGGGAGGGTATGTGCGTATGTGTGTACATTTAGTGCATGGGGGACATGGGGGGCAAATGGGGGGGAGGGGGGACAAAAAACCTATGCTCTCCTGTACTATACATCCTCTACATGGTACAGAATGTCAGACACCCCCCCCACACCCCAGGCAAAAAAGTGAGGGGGTGTGAGGGAGGGGGATGCACAGGGGAGGGATGGGGGGAGCCGTGAGCATGACGAGAGGGGTGGCAGGTTACAAAGGGGAGCTGAAAAAGGGGAGCTGATAAAAGACAGGGGATGATTAAGGGACGGGTGATGGAGATATGAAATGAGAAAAGTGTGTGTGTGTGACCGCTTGTCTGGCACCTGTGGGAGGGTGCCGGGAGGGAGCGGGGGGTGTATGGGTGTGTGGGGGGGGGCGGATGAGTTAGGCGTAGATCTCCTTGTCGTTGGGTGAGTAGGATGATGTGAGGGGCATTCGTTTTGGCTCGTCCAGTGGATAGGAACCTTCGTCTTTCTTCCTCATGCGGTACACGATGAACATCACGAGGAGGATGGCGCACAGCAACCCCACCACGGCACCCCCGATGAAGGCTGTGGGCGTCAGAGCATTAGGGCGCTTAGGGTCACACATAGATAGCCTTAAGTGTTGTAAGTGGGAAGCTTCATGTATTGTTTTGCTAGTTTCTCTATTGTGTCTAGTGTCTTCTCTATCCTGCGTTGCCTCATCTTCCTTATGTTGCTAGTTTATGTTCTCTATCTTCTACTGTCTCACATGAATAGGCTTAGGTAACGACACAAAGGAGGCTTAATGTATGTGTTGTAAGTCTTTTTATTCTCTATCCTGTGTTGCCTTATTACGCTAGTCCTTCTTCTCTTTAAATATGTTGCTAGTCTTTGTCTTCCACTGTCTAATGTTTACAGTAAAACCTCAGTAAATCAGAATCCTGTAAGTCAAATGTGGCCTACCTCCGATGCTTTTAAGGGAGGGCAAGGCACGGTGTAGGAAAGGATAGCATGAAAGACTCCGCGAATCTGTCTATAAATGGTGCTAGAAAGAGTGAAGGGTTACAAGTGTGGCCTGGTGTGCTGCAGGGAGGCTTGCTCAACACCCCAGGGTCAAGGAATTTAAATGTAATCGGTTTGGGTGTCTGTTTGGTTATGTTAGATTGGCCTGCCCGAAAAATTACTCCGATTTGGCGAGGTTTTGCTGCATGCTGTTGTTAGTCCTTGTAGTATTTAGTATGTTGTATTTAGTATTCAAATGCAGTGTTGGGTTTGGATAAGTCATGTTTTTGGTTGTGTTGGGTCAGTCTACCCGCAAAATTTGTCCGATTTGGTGAGGTTTTGCTGCACTGTGTTGCTAGTCCTTGTCCACATGGCTGTCCTTAAATACTGTGTTGCTGGTTCCTCTTGTTGCATCACCTCATCTTCAAACACTGTGCTGCTAGTCATAATTTTCTATCTTGTGTTGTTTCATCTTCAAAAAAATTATGGTGCTAGTCTTCTTAAGCTTACTACTACTACTACTACTACTACTACTACTACTACTACTACTAACAACAACACTACTACCACAACCACCACCACTAAAACTACCAAAAAATAAACACCTGTCTGTCTTTTTAACACAACTACCATCCCCAACACCCCGTACCCCCCCACACACACCTGCGAGGATGCCGGGCTGTGCAAAGATGGAGACCTGTCTTTCCTCAGTCATTGTAGTGTGGATCTGGAAAGGACTCTCTATGTTGCCATGCCCACTGCGGTCTGTCATGGTGGGCGGCGGAGTGGTCTCAGGCGCCGGTGGGGGCGGCGGCGCCTCGTTATCCCGTGGGCCCTCCTGGACGATGACCTGTGGGCGGCGGAGGGCGTGAGGGCTGGGGCAGTTGGGGGAGAGTCGGTTGGGATGGAGAGAGAGAGAGAGAGAGAGAGAGAGAGAGAGAGAGAGAGAGAGAGAGAGGAGAGAGGTAAGCTGTTTGAACAAGTAGAGGAGGGAGGGAGGGAGGAGATCTAACATGCAAATACACGAGAGAGAGAGAGAGAGAGAGAGAGAGAGAGAGAGAGAGAGAGAGAGAGAGAGAGAGAGAGAGAGAGAGAGAGAGAGAGTAGAGAGAGAGAGAGAGAGAGAGGATGGAATATATGGGGGCAAGCAAATGGAGGGTAAGGGAGGGAGGGAGAAAAGGGAGAGGGGAGAGGTGATGGAAAAGGCGAATAAGGGGAATAAAGGAGGGAGAATAGGGGAGAGAAAAGAATTACGTCATCTCTTTCTCTTCCTACTCCACTGAGAGAGAGAGAGAGAGAGAGAGAGAGAGAGAGAGAGAGAGAGAGAGAGAGAGAGAGAGAATACAGTGAAGATAAATGTAAATAAATAAATAAATAAATAAATAAATAAATAAATAAATAAGTAAATAAATAAATAATAATGTAATCGCAATGTAATATATATGTAAAAAATGATAAAAAAAAACGATAATTGTACCAGATAGAGGGAAAAGTAGAAACACCTTTGAGAACCCCAGTAACTTCCACTACAGCCTGTTAAACTGTCACTGGAATCATGAAAACACCCTTGAGAACCCCAGTAACTTCCACTACAGCCTGTTAAACTGTCACTGGAATCATGAAAACACCCTTGAGAACCCCAGTAACTTCCACTACAGCCTGTTAAACTGCTGGAATCATGAAAACACCCTTGAAAACCCTCGTAACTTCCACTACAGCCTATTAAACTGCTGGAATCTTGAAAACACCCTTGAGAACCCCAGTAACTTCCACTACAGCCTGTTAAACTGTCACTGGAACCATGAAAACACCCTTGAAAACCCCAGTAACTTCCACTACAGCCTGTTAAACTGTCACTGGAACCATGAAAACACCCTTAAAATAATGCACTTTCTTATTTATACCATAGAAAAAAACATTATATCTTATACTTTCCCTTAACCAACATAGAAACTCAATTTTCGTACACAGGCAACGAAAATCCAACCAACAAATAGAAAACGCGAAAAAAAAGGGGACAGGAGCTTTACAGAAAACGGAAAAAATTGAAGGGGGTCTCACGTAAAGGTCACTAGAAGGTTAAACTATGGCTGAAGAAATATACAGGAATGGCCACCACAAGAGAAGCGAGGGAAGGAAAGAGGCATAAGGAAATACCGAGAGGGAAACCTGGGAAAAGAAAATGTGGTGCGGGAGTCGAGAAATATGCAGTTACAAAAATAAATAAATAAATAAATAAATAAATAAATAAATAAATAAAAGATACGAAAGTTAAAAGGATGGACTAGAATAAAAGGAAAGGATAATTCAGAGAGAGAGAGAGAGAGAGAGAGAGAGAGAGAGAGAGAGAGAGAGAGAGAGAGAGAGAGAGAGAGAGAGAGAGAGAGAGAGAGAGAGAATAAGAAAGAAAAATATATAGAGAAAATCAGAAGAGAAAAATATAGAGAGAAAATCAGAAGAGAAAAATATAGAGAGAAAATCAGAGAAAACATATGAAACAAATAAACAAACAAACAAATGAAGAAAGCGAAAAAGAACAAAGAGAACGAAAGAAAGAAAGAAAAGGAAAATATCCACGAAGAATCTTTACTAGTTTATGTGGAAAAGAAAACGAAAGGAAGAACACACACACACACACACACACACAAAGACAGGTGTTAGAAAATAGACAAGCAGCGGGGGTGGGGGGGGGGTAAACGAACTAAATAAATAAAAACATTTGAAGTAAGGGAAGCGCAAAGTTTATATTTAGCAACAAGAGGTGACAAATAAAGCGAGAGAGAGAGAATTTCACAACAGTCCACGTGAGAAATAAAAGGAAATACGAAATTCTATCGGTGTTTGAATATATAAAGAGGAGGAAGAGGACAGAGGTAGTAAATGCGGAAGTTATAAGGAAAGGAAGAACTGGCTTTTTTTATTTTTGGTTTTTGGTTAAGTTCGGCTAGGTTTGGCTCGGCTTGGTTTGCTTGTTAGTTGAAAGGAAGCGAAGAAATGACTTTATTTTTGGTTTTTGGTTAAGTTAGGCTAGTTTTGGCTCGGCTTGGTTTGCTTGTTAGTTGAAAGGAAGCGAAGAAATGACTTTATTTTTTATTTTTTGGTTAAGTTAGGCTAGGTTTGGCTTGG
>NC_087197.1:1777500-1782500 GCF_035594125.1 Scylla paramamosain | reverse complement strand
ACTGAGAAACTGTTGTACACGTCACGTTTACTTGAATTATATACTTCGCCAGATTATATCATACAAGAGAGGGAACTGCTTGTATGAAAGATGTGCGTTTAAATTATGCTATCGTACAAAGCCGCGACATTATTGTACACCAGATACTTTGAGGCTAAGTTGTGAAAATTCTCTCTCACTCTCTCTCTCTCTCTCTCTCTCTCTGCAGTCGCCGAAGTAGTAATAAATGAATAAACAGGTAAATAAGAAGATAAATTGAAAGATGAATAAATAATGATCAGTTAAACATGCGGCGGGGGAACCAGCGCTTAACACACACACACACACACACACACACACACACACACACACACACACACACACACACACACACACACACACACACACACACACACACACACAGATACATAAGGGCAGATGAATAGAGAGATGTAATGGATAGATAGATAAATAGATAAATGTATAAATAGATAGACATATTTGTAGATAGATAATAATAGAAAAAAAAAAAGATAGATAGACAGACAGACAAAAAAACAGAAGTAAAAAGATACAAAACATAAATAAGTTGATAAATATAGATAGAGAGAAGAACAGACAAACTGAAGCAGAAAAATAGAAGCAGAAAAATATTGAGATGCATTTGACAAAGACCAACAAAAGGACAGACGCGCATGCTCTCTCTCTCTCTCTCTCTCTCTCTCTCTCTCTCTCTCTCTCTCTCTCTCTCTCTCTCTCTCTCTCTCTCTCTCTCAAAATTCAATACCTTTTGTTTAAATTATGTTGAGTCAGAAACTTAAAAACACACGCACGTGCAGAGGTTACCTGGCCCCCACCTGACTGACAGTAGTAGTAGTAGTAGTAGTAGTAGTAGTAGTAGTAGTAGTAGTAGTAGTAGTAGTAGTAGAAGAGTAGTAGTAGTAGTAGAAACAGTAGTAGTGGTGGTAATAAGTGTAGCTGTAGAAATAGTAGCACTTTTTTATATAGTAGTAGTAGTAGTAATAGTAGAACCACCACCACCACCACCACCACCACCACCACCACCACCTACACAAGATCCGGGTCGCTCTTAAAGGAAACAGGGGATGGGATATGTAGCAAAAATACCTTACCTATAACTGACCTTAATTTAACCCGACCTGGACTCAACAACTCACCCACACAGAGAGAGAGAGAGAGAGAGAGAGAGAGAGAGAGAGAGAGAGAGAGAGAGAGAGAGAGAGAGAGAGAGAGAGAGAGAGAGAGAGAGAGAGAGACTTACTGTTCTTTCCAGTGACTTTGTTCCATAATTAATTCACCTCATAAACAGAAGCGTCACAAAGAAACAGAAAGGAAGAACAACAAAAAAAATCCAGTTAATAAAAGAAAATAATAATCTAACCTAACTTATAAAAGGGAACAACAACAACAACAACAACAACAACAACAACAACAACAACAACAACAACAACCCGCTAATCACTGAATAAAATCCTAACCTAACCTAACCTAACCAATGCAAACTCTAAATATCCTTTACTACATCATCCTATCCCATCCTATCCTATCCTATCCTAACTTCATCCTATCTTCTTTCACATTAACCTAACCTGACCTAATTCTATCCTTTTTAAATCATGCTACCCCATCCTAACCTAACCTAACCTAACCTAATGTAACCTAACGTAACCTAACCTATCCTAACCTATCCTAACCTAACCTAACTTCATCCTATCTTCTTTCACATTAACCTAACCTGACCTAATTCTATCCTTTTCAAATCATCCTACCCCATCCTAACCTAACCTAACCTAACCTAATCTAACCTAACCTAACCTAACCTATCCTAACCTAACCTAACTTCATCCTATCTTCTTTCACATTAACCTAACCTGACCTAATTCTATCCTTTTCAAATCACCCTACCCCATCCTAACCTAACCTAACCTAATGTAACCTAACGTAATCTAATCTAACCTAACCTATCCTATCCTAACCTAACCTAACCAAACTTCTACATCATCCTAGCTACCGTATCCTAACCTATCCTAATGTATTAATCCCATCTTCTCTTTCAATACGTCTAGCAGAATAAAATTAACCCTTTCCTACATCTCATATGAAGAAGCGTCATAAAGGAACACAAATGAAGACCAAACCATATTTATCTACATATTATATGGATTTCTGAAGGGGTGGATGCCAAAAGGGAGACCGTAGAGGGATAAGCTGTCTTCCTTCCTATCCTTCCTTCCTTCCTTCCTATCGCCTGGACTCGTCACAAGAGAACACAAATAAAGAGCAAACCTATTCATTTACTTTCTAGAGGAGACAGTAGAGGTAAGGTATCATATCTCTTCCTATCCTTCCTATCCTTCCTTCCTTCCTAACGCCTGGACTCGTCACAAGGGAACACAAATAAAGAGCAAACCTATTCATTTACTTTCTAGAGGAGACAGTAGAGGTAAGGTATCATATCTCTTCCTATCCTTCCTATCCTTCCTTCATTCCTAACGCCTGGACTCGTCACAAGGGAACACAAAGAACAAACCTATTCAATTGTAATCTTCCTATGGATTTCTGAAGGGGGTGGGTGCCAAGAGGGGACACTAGAGGGGGTGAGCTGTCATATCCCTGCCTTCCTTCCTTCCCCCTCTCGCCTGGACTCGTCACAAGGGAACACAAAGGAAGATATTATACTCTATTCTGAATCTAATACTCCTTAATCTAACCTAACCTGACCTTAGCTAACCTGACCTTGCCGAGCTAATCCAACCTAAACTAACCTTGCCTTACCTAACCTAACCTTACCTAGCCTGACCTGACCTGACCTTACCTAACCTAACCCAATACCAACTTAACATGTCCTTAGCTATCCTATCCTAACCTAACCTTATCTAACCAATCCTAGCCTGACCTAACCTAACCTAACCTAACCAATCCTAGCCTGACCTAACCTAACCTAACCTAACCTAACCTAACCTAACCTAACCAATCCTAGCCTGACCTAACCTAACCTAACCTAACCAATCCTAGCCTGACCTAACCTAACCTAACCTAACCAATCCTAGCCTAACCTAACCTAACCTAACCAATCCTAACCTAACCTAACCTAACCTAACCAATCCTAGCCTGACCTAACCTAACCTAACCTAACCAATCCTAGCCTGACCTAACTTGCCCAACACAAACACACACATAGGATACTGTCACCTGATATCCTGTTCACCTCTCTAAGCATCCTGCATCGCTTATCCTACGGCACCACATATCCTATCCTATCCTATTCTTTTCCTATCCTTTTTCTACATCATCCTATTCCATCCTAACTATCCTATCCTTTTTAAATCATCCTACGCTTGTCCAACTTGTTTTATCCTAGAGTATCCTCATAATATCCTATCCTATTCTGGTGTATTAAATTTCTATCCTATCTTTATCCAATCTAAGTTACTCTAACCTACCTTATCCTAGCATAGGCTTAAATATCCTTCAGTATCCTATCTTGTCCTATCATAACAGAATCCTATCCTAGCATACAGTATCCTACATCATCCTATCCTGTCCTAACTTATCCTAACGTAACTTTTCCTAATCCTATCCTAACATAGCTAACGGGGCCCAATCCTGACCTATCCTAGCACGTCATATCCTATTTTATCCTATCCTAACGTAACATAATTTCACAGGAGGTACTAAAAAGGATATACCCAAGTCTCCTACACTACCCACAGTACCACGGGGGAGCTAACCACAGGGAGGAGGTAGGATACAAGATACAAAAATAATTCTCAAGGTCACAAGGATAAGGGCCCTGGGATAGGATGTCCTTGAAGTGTCCTACAGTCTTGTTACGCCCTGTGGGAGAACGTGTGTGTGTACATAACTCAATGGGTAGCCTGCTGTGTCCCCCCTGGTGGTTCTCTCCCACAGGGGTGACCTAAGGGGGAGTTTACGTGGGTTCCTATTGGTTAAGCTCCCCCCGTGGGTATCCGAGGTTAGTAGGGTGTCTGGGGCGCTTCTAAGGTCCCCCGGGTGTTGGCTAAGGGGTGGTGGAGGGCTGGGGGAGTCACTGGAGGGGGACGGGTCGTACCTTGTTCCAGTAAAGTAGGCGTGATGGAGGTGTTGGGGCGTCTGGGGGCGTGTGTGGTGCCCCGGGAGGCTGGTGTGGTAGTGTGGTAGAGTGGTAGAGTGTGGTAGAGCGTCACCACAGCACCACAGCACACAGGGTAGCCACAGCAGCAGCCACAGCCGCTCACTGACTGATCTCAACCACCATCACTGCCTCCACCACCACCACCGCCACCACCACCACCACCTCCACCAGGGCCCAGATCAATACAGCCCTGGTACACACACCACGCACGCTCACTCCCGCACGCACACACACACGCACGCACACACACACATACAGAGGCTCATGTGACCGTATTGAAACGCACATGAGGGTGAAACACACACACACACACACACACACACACACACACACACACACACACACACACACACACACACACACATACACAGGGAATAAAATGGAGAGAAAGGTATTACGTACATAGAACTACACACACACACACACACACACACACACACACACACACACACACACATCTTCAACCAAACATCCAAAAATTCTCTCTCCTCCTCCTCCTCCTCCTCCTCCTCCTCCTCCTCCTCCTCTTCCTCCTCCTCCTCCTCCGTATCAAAATTCACCTAAGTCATATCTGATCTTATTTTTACCTAATAGTCTTCCTCCTCCTCCTCTTCTTCCTCCTCCTCCTCCTCCTCCCTTCATCCTCCTCCTCCTCCTCCTCCCTTCTCCTCCGTAACAACAGGCGCCATTTTGTTTGTTTGTTTACAATTACTGCCGTTATTTTGCTAGCCTTTGTTAGTGTTTGTTGTTGTTGTTGTTGTTATTGTTGTTGTTATTGTTGTTGTTACTGTTGTTAATCTCTCTCTTAATCTCTCTCTCTCTTTCTCTATAAAGGTCACAACTATCACTATAATAATAACAATAA
>NC_087197.1:1757500-1760000 GCF_035594125.1 Scylla paramamosain | reverse complement strand
GGAGGTATTTTTCTGTCCTTCTTCCTCCTCTTTCCTCCATCATCTATTCTTCTTCTCCTTCTCATCTTCCCAATATTTTCCTCCTTCATCTCTCCTTACTTTCCTCCTCCTCCTCCTCCTCTTCCTCCTCCTCCTGTTTTCGTTGTTTTATGTCTTCTTTTTCTTCCTCCTCTCTTTTTTCTATTTAATATTTCCTTCTTTTCTTTCCTAACCAATATTCTCTCTCTCTCTCTCTCTCTCTCTCTCTCTCTCTCTCTCTCTCTCTCTCTCTCTCTCTCTCTCTAAGCCAGAAGCATTCACTCCCTGCCTTTCCACCTCTTTCACACCTCCCTCCTCCTCCTCCTCCTCCTCCTCCTCCTCCTCCTCCTCCTCCTCCTCCTCACACCTGGCCTCACCTTGAACCTGAAATCAGACAGGTGTGTCTCTAATACCTGGCTGTGATTCCGCCAATACCTGCCCCACACCTGTGCTAATTGGAGGAGGAGGAGGAGGAGGAGGAGGAGGAGGAGGAGGAAGAGGTGGAGGAGGAGGAGGAGGAGGAGGAGGAGAAGAGAAGAGGAAAACATAGAATAAGGAGAAAATTTAGAAGAAGAAGAAGAAGAAGAAGAAGAAGAAGAAGAAGAAGAAGAAGAAGAAGAAGAAGAAGAGGAAGAAGAAGAAGTTTCAGAACACTTGTATAAGATTTTTCACACTTGTGAAAGGAAGAAGAAAAAGAAGAAGAAGAAGAAGAAGAAGAAGAAGAAGAAGAAGAAGAAGAAGAAGAAGAACAACAACAACAACAACAACAACAACAACAACAACAACAACAACAACAACAGCCCCAGCAGCCAAACACAACACAAACATACCCCGTTCTTTCCCCCTCCCCCTCCCCCCTTCATTAGGCAGACCCACAATGCCCCGCGGCCGACCACTCGCCCCCAAAAACTTGCTACTAATGATCAGGTGGGCGCCATTATCGAGAGAGAGAGAGAGAGAGAGAGAGAGAGAGAGAGAGAGAGAGAGAGAGAGAGAGAGAGAGAGAGAGACAGAGGGAAGTTAGACTCAAATTATTTTATAGTTGTTGTTGTTGTTGTTACTATTACTATTGGTGGTAGTGGTGGTGGTGATGATGGAAATAATAGTAATAATAGTAATAAGGAGGAGGAGGAGGAGGAGGAGGAGGAGGAGGAGGAGGAGGAGGAGGAGGAGGAGGAGGAGGAGGGCACACATAAAGCTTATACACTCATTACTACATGATTAAACAACATAACAAGGGGCACTAACAACCACCCTAACAACCACCATCACCACTACCACCACCATTACACTACTACTACTACTACTACTACTACTATCAAAGGTCGTATTTCAGTAAATTCTCAGTGTTATTGAATTAAACAGAGCAAGGACTGTCTCACACACACACACATACATACACACACACACACACACACACACACACACACACACACACACACACACACACGCTTGACTCCAATCTCTTATACTACAACTGGGTAAATATGACAAGGTTAACACACACACACACACACACACACACACACACACACACACACACACACACACACACACACACACACACACACTTTTTAATAAGTCCTAGTATTACTGTTATCATAATTAATTCTTGTTCTTTTCTTGTTATTAATAGTAGTAGTAGTAGTAGTAGTAGTAGTAGTAGTAGTAGTAGTAGTAGTAGTAGTAGTAGTAGTCTTGAAATGTCACCCAAGTTCTTATCACACACACACACACACACACACACACACACACACACACACACACACACACACACACAAAGACACGCACGTACACACACGCTTTAAACAAAACTGATGTCGCAGTAAAAATCTCACTCTCTCTCTCTCTCTCTCTCTCTCTCTCTCTCTCTCTCTCTCTCTCTCTCTCTCTCTCTCTTGTTTACTAATTAATGTAGATTCTGCGAGAACTTTTGTGTAAATCCAATCGACTGAGAGAGAGAGAGAGAGAGAGAGAGAGAGAGAGAGAGAGAGAGAGAGAGAGAGAGAGAGAGAGAGAGAGAGTGTGGAAGAGATGGACGATGGGAGTGAGCTACGGAGGAGGAGGAGGAGGAGGAGGAGGAGGAGGAGGAGGAGGAGGAGGAGGAGGAGGAGGATATGGGGGGAAGAGGTTCATCTTTAAGACCCCATTACGAGGAGGAGGAGGAGGAGGAGGAGGAGGAGGAGGAGGAGGAGGAGGAGGAGGAGGAGGAAGACACCGACCTTATTTTAGTAATACTTATCATCTTCATTTAAGGTGTTAAGGAGGAGGAGGAGGAGGAGGAGGAGGAGGAGGAGGAGGAGGAGGAGGAGGAGATGAGCAAATCCTTGACCAACAAAATCTTACACTCTCCTCCTCCTCCTCCTCCTCCTCCTCCTGTAAACACACACACACACACACACACACACACACACACACACACACACACACACACACACACACACACACACAATAAACAAGAGGCAAGGATATGTTGTTTGAT
>NC_087197.1:1687500-1737500 GCF_035594125.1 Scylla paramamosain | reverse complement strand
GCAATAATAGAAGAAAGGCAAGGAATAGAGAATGATAATGATGAAAATGAAGCAATAACGCAAAAAAAAGAGAGGAATGGGATGATAAACAGAGGAAGTAAGGATTGTAGTAAAGAAACGTAATGATAAACAAAAGGAATAAACAAGGAAATGGGAAAAAATGGAAGAAAAGATGGAAATAGAGAGACTACAAAAAAGAAAATATATGAAAACAAAGATACACGGGAAGAAATAATAATAATAATAATAATAATAATAATAATAATAATAATAATAATAATAATAAATAAAATACAACGAATGAGAAACAAAAGAGAAAAATAAAGGGAGAGGAAAGATAAAGAAAGGATAATAAATAAATAAATAACCAAACTACACTTATACAAAGAAAGACGAAACAAATAAAAAAAAAAAAAAAAAAAACAGCGAAAGAAAAAAAAAACAATTAAAAAATATGAACGAAAGGGAGAGAGAGTGGGAAGAAAATAAATAAATAGAATAAATAATACTAAAAACAAAGAAACACAAACGAAAAACAAATAAATAAAAACACGACAGCGAAAACGAGACACGAAAAATAATAACGAAAACGGGAAGAGGAGAAAAATCACGAACGAGAGAGAGAGAGAGAGAAAGAGGAAATAAATGATAAACGAGAGGAAGACAAATTATAAACAAAGAAGAAAAAGAGAAAAGGTGAAAAATAAAAATGAAAGAGAAGGAAGAGGAGGAGAAGAAAAGTAGTGGAGAGATGGAGGAAAGCGGGAGGGAAGGGAGAGAGAGAGAGAGGGAGAGCAAGGCGTCCCTCCCTCTCTCTCTCTCTCTCTCTCTCTGTGTGTGTCTGTGCCCAAGAACTTTTAACTTTGGTATGTCCGCTTTTTGTGTACGTAACTCTCGTGTGTACCTGTGTGCGGGTGAGCGGGCCCAGCAGCAGCGTGCAGGCGAGGAGCAGGGAAAGGTATCCGCATGGTGACGACACTTTTGACGGTGTTTGTATGAAGAGAAACACTTTTATGTGGTAATCCAGGGAGTAGGGGCGGCGAGCGTCCTCACACCATCACGGTCTACTGTGCACTGAGGGAGCCGAGGCCACACGGCGGTCGAGGCGCATGCGCACTCCCCCGCCAGGACCTTAGGGCTGCCAGCTTTGCTATTTCTGTATTTTGTGTCTCGGCTTCCTTTATTTCGTGTTTGTATCGGGGATTCCTTGGTTTGCTGGTTGTTATTGTCGTCTCAATGCATGAACTTTCTTTCCTGGACTTTGAAACTTACAGATTCAATGTTTTTTTTTCTCTCTCTCTTTTTTCTTTGTTTTACTTTTTTTCTTTACATTTCGTATCTAAGTTTGTTTCATTTATCTTTGTTCGCCTCATGACTCATTTGTTTGTTGTTTGCGTTTCCTTCATGAACTTTAGAACGTAAGGAATGCATTTTTTTTTTTTCTTTCCTTTTCTTTTAATTCTTATGATCGTGTCTAATAAATGTGTTTTAAGTATTTCTTGTTTGCGTCGGGATGAATCTGTTTGCATTAACTTTTCTTTCTTGCTATGAAATTTGAACCTTGAGAAATGGCATCTTTTTTTTTTTTTTTTTTTTACTCTACTTTCTTCTATTTTCTTTACATTCCTGTCTAAAGTTCATTTTAGTTATTTCTTGTTGGCCTCGGGATTAATTTTGTCTGCTGTTCGTCTCAATGTTATTATTATTTATCTTTTAATACTGAATGCTTCTTACGCACGTGGTACAGTAATTTATCTACGTGATGTTGTTAATTGTCATTGCAATATTGAATGGATTTTAAAATGCCACGTGTTATAATTGATAGGACGTGCTAGGCAAGCCGTGTTTCTCTCTTTTTTTCTTTTTTCTTTTTTTTTTCCTGTTTCTGTTTTTGTTCGGGGCAGGAAGTGAATACAATGGTTATGGTCTGATTATTTTCACTGCTGCCAGGGAAGTGTTAAATGTTATAGCTTATCACCCCACGTCACTCATCGGCCTTGTCATGATACTGGTGGTGGTGGTGATGGTGGCGGTGGTGGTGGTGATGGCGATAACAACGCTCTTCATCTTCCTTTTCAAATCTCTAACAGCATAAAAAAAATAAAATAAAAATAAGAAAACAAATAAAGAAAGAACGTGAAAAGAATTTAAAAGCAGGGAACAAAAGGAAGAAAAGAAAAAAATAAAGTTACAGTCAACCAGTACATCTTTTTAAACACAACGGCGCGTTCATTACTGCACAAATATTTCTTTCTTTCCTTTCTTTCCTCTTAGTACCTGGAAGGAACACTAATAAAAAAAATACTGCTCTTTGGTTCTTTTCAAAAATCCTTCCCCGCCATTAAATTTTCCTCCCTAATGCTCCAAATATTAATATACGCATGATGGTACACTTAATTAAACAGTGCTGCATTTTGGAATTCTCTCTCTCTCTCTCATCTCTCTCTCTCTCTCTCTCTCTCTCTTCTCCTCTCTCTCTTCTCTCTCTCTCTCTCTCTCTCTCTCTCTCTTATTTTCCCTCCTTCCATTCACTCTTTTTTTTTTTCCCTCCTTTCCTCCCTCCACCATCATTATTCTCTCTCTCTCTCTCACTCTCTCTCTCTCTCTCTCCTCTCCTCTCTTCTCTCTCTCTCTCTCTCTCTCTCTCTCTCTCTCTCTCTCTCTGTCTCTCTCCTCTCTCTCTCTCTCTCTCTCTCTCTCACTCTCTCTCTCTCTCTCTCTCAAGGCTCTGTGACGAAAGAAACAGAGAGAGAGAGAGAGAGAGAGAGAGAGAGAGAGAGAGAGAGAGAGAGAGAGAGAGAGAGAGAGAGAGAGAGAGAGAGTGGTGTCAAATCAGTCCATCACGAAGGTCAGGTTAAGTTAATTTACATTGACCAAGGAAGAAAACAAGGCGAAAAAAATAAATAAAAGAAAAATAAAAGAAATGGTAAGACAAGTAGTGATAAAGAATACATTAACCTGACAGCGCAACATTTTAAAATTAGTGATGGTAGAAAATGAAGTCAAATAATGCTGATGCTACTGCTGATGATAATTACAACAACAACAATAACAATAACAACAATAACGGCAACAGCACATGAGCCGCTTTTCAAAGATGTTATACCTCAAAAGTTACGAAAAAAACGAATAAGTAAATAAATAAATATATGCATGAATAAACAAACAAGTAAAAAATAAATAAAAGAAAAAAAAAACCGTACTAATAATGAAATTCAATATATCTTCGAGCAAGACTTTAAATATACAAGACATCTAATTTGCGATTGTGACAGTCCTGATTCTAAGTTTGGCATTCATTTAAACCTTGACACCAAAGATTTGAATGTGGCGCCGTTGGGTACTATCATTATTATTATTATTATTATTATTATTATTATTATTATTATTATTATTATTATTATTATTATTATTATTATTATCAACTATAAAAGAAATAATGATAGCAGAGGACATAAATACGTATTGAGTAATGAATCATCTGTAAAAAAGACCAAAAGGATGCGTCATTCTACGTCATATCTATTATCTTGATCTTGTTCTTGTTCTTCTCGCCGCCTCCTTTGTGTGTGTTATCCGCCAAGAAGAGGATCCACTCCCCTTTGTCACCACCACGCTTTTCTTACGTATAAAGCTTTTTTGGGGAGTTTTATTTTATGTATAATTTGTTCGATTTTTATTTTATCCCAGCAACTTACACTTGAAAACCCAAAATCCTATTGAAATATGAAAGCATCCCTGAAAACCGTAAGAATTTCTGCTATTTTTTTAAACTGTCACTGGAATCAAGAAAACACCTTTGAAAACCCCAATAAGACAATAAATAAAATGAAAGTATGCAGGAATAAAAATAAACAAATAAATAAATAAATAAATAAGTAGAGAGTAAGAGAAATTATGACAAATGTTGTAAACTTGTGAATATTAAAGAGAACGATTTAATAAAGTGATTGTGTATCAGTCTGTTTGTTTATTTGTTTGTTTAGGTCACGAAGGTCAAGGTTACGTTAGGTTAGTGAGAGAGAGAGAGAGAGAGAGAGAGAGAGAGAGAGAGAGAGAGAGAGAGAGAGAGAGAGAGAGAGAGAGAGAGAGAGAGAGAAACACACCTACCTATTTCTACCTATCATCCCCATCCATAAATTAGCCTAATCTTTAAAAGCTCCCTAATGACTCGACACTAACAACCTGATTTCAGAGTCCATTCCATTGACCCACCACTCTATTTGAGAACCAATTCCTTCTTATCATTTTTTTTTCTTAAAGATGCTAGTAGTAGTAGTAGTAGTAGTAGTAGTAGTAGTAGTAGTAGTAGGTTGTTGTTGTTGTTGTTGTAGCGAAAGTTGTACTGATAAAATAAAAGAACACAATTTAGATAAACTTCTTTACGTTTTAAATAAGAAAGGAAGTGACGTCAGTGTGTGAGTAACTGGGCTCTCTCTCTCTCTCTCTCTCTCTCTCTCTCTCTCTCTCTCCCATACATGGAAACATAAGGCCAGTGGGGGGAAGGAAAAGTCGCCATGTTGCATCTCGTAATGTCAGGGGCTACATTTTGAACGCTTTGGTGTCTCAACCACTATTTGTCTACACTGAGTCGTAACGTTTGGGTTTGTTAGTGTTTGCAGTCTCAACAAAGCGTCGTAGTCATTTGGGTCAGTGCCCTTCTGGGATCCCCGCTCATGACACCGTTTAAGTTAGGCTAACACACGTAACACACACACACACACACACACACTCGCACGCACACACATTCTCTCTCTCTCTCTCTCTCTCTCTCTCTCTCTCTCTCTCTCTCTCTCTCTCTCTCTCTCGGTAACAAGGCTGTATGCTATTGTTTTTTTATTTATTTATTGTTATTATTTATTTGTTTATTTATTTGTCAATTTATTTGTTGATTTGTTTTAATTCATATAACAATAATATTTTTACATAAACTACTACTACTACTACTACTACTACTACTACTACTACTACTATCATTATCTTCATTCACGAGTATAGAGCTGAGTTGGTGCCGGGCGCTGGTGCAGTAGGCTATGCAAGGGTGGGGCAGCGAACCAGTGTCAATCTAACCATGTAACTTTCCCTTTGGCCTTCCCATGATGCAATGCCTGGTGATAATGTCAATAATGCTTGTGTGTCCATAAAGGTATCTAGGTTGTTTTAAGGGAATATTCTGTGTGTGTGTATGTGTGTGTGTGTGTTTGATATATGTACACATACAAGCAACCTTTCCTTAGGCGCCACTCGTGATGCAAAGAAAACAAACACACACACGCACACACACACACACACATTCACATACTGTCCCCCTTAAAAAAAAAAAAAAAAAGAAAAGAAAAAAAACGCTAAAAAATAAGTGAGAAAAATGAAAGAAATTTGACTAACTTTGTAAGTGGCAAATTGAGTGGGCGTTTTTCTCCCCCCCCCCCTCTCTCTCTCTCTCTCTCTCTCTCTCTCTCTCTCTCTATTTTTGTGTCCTCTTGAACATTTAGAAATATATTTACATGCAAGGAAAACGGGCAAAGGTGAAAAATAAAACCACTAATTTGCAACGCCGCTTCTCGCCCTCCACCACCCGCCCCCACGGAATGCTAGAAACAAACTAAATAAAATAGATAACAAAAAATAAATAAATGAATAAAAAAAATAAGGGAAAATTCAAAACTCAGCCTCTTGAATAGCTGAGGCATCTGTAAAGTCATGTTCTCAACCAGTACAGTCTGGCTTGGAGGGAATACTGAAACGGGAAAGACCTCGAGATTACCAGAGAGAGAGAGAGAGAGAGAGAGAGAGAGAGAGAGAGAGAGAGAGAGAGAGGGAGAGGAAACTAGTCCACTCTTGCACCAGACAGGATATGGCTAACCCTTTTGGCTCAACCCTTTAGGCCCCGGGAGAGCTCAATGGGGTATTTTGCTTATTTATTTATTATTTTTAGTCCTTAACCAGAATCTCTCTTACATTAACCCTTTGACTGATATTTAGTATACCTTTCTTTAATTAGCAATCACTCTGAGACACCTTTACTTGCTTTACAACCACCTCCAATTTTTAAAGTAGGTAGAAATCGCAAAATTTATTCTTTTTTAATCCTCTTCTTTCTTGTAGATGTTTGTAAAGATTTCGTGCTTGAATTTATTTATTTATTTATTTATTTATTTTTTATTTTTTAGCATCGCAGTGAAGGGGTTTTAAAAAGATGTAGTTTATCCTTTTTTTTTTTTTTTGTAAGTTCAATTTAATTTAGTTTTTTTTTTTCCTATAGTTATGTATGTATTTCAGTTATGCATTTTTTTCTGTTTCAATCATTTATATATTCCAAGTTACATCTCATTTCGTTTCTTTAATAGATTCAGTCAGTTATGCATTCAAAGCTTTTTTTTTTAAATTAGTTTTAATCATTACGCATTCAAAGTTTCATCTCATTTCGTTTATTTCATAGTTTTAATTAGTTATGTATTCATTTTTTTTTTCTTTGTCCTTTAGGCATTCAAAATTTTATCTCATTTCGTTTATTTCATAGTTTCAACCAGCTACGCATTGTTTTTGTCTTTTGTTTCGTTTCAGTCATTTATGCATTCAAAATTTAATCTCACTTCATTCTTTTACAGTTTCAACCAGCTATGCATTCAAAGTTTCATCTCATTCAGCTTCTTTACATAGCTTCAATCAGTTATGCATTCGTTTAATTTCCTTTCCTTCAATGGTGAGAGTAAGAGGGGTGTTGTGCAGCGGGGCAAGGGGGTGGAGTGCTCGCAAGGGGTGGGAGGCAACCGGTTAGGGAGGTGGCAAGAGCAGAACCATGGACATAAAGAGAGATGACAGCAATTGTTGTGGCGTCTGGGTGGGCGTGAGTCGAGCCTCCCATGTGTGGGTGCGCTACACTAAATAAACAGCCAGGCAAACATAACGCATACACGCAAATGAATAAACAAAACATAATAATACCACTGGGAATGGAACCTCTGTTGGTCTTTTCTTCACTCCTTTTGTTTCCCTTGGCCAGTGCCCCTCTTGCAT
Organism: Scylla paramamosain; assembly: GCF_035594125.1. NCBI lineage: Eukaryota > Metazoa > Arthropoda > Malacostraca > Decapoda > Portunidae > Scylla > Scylla paramamosain. Next base: position 1,730,483 of record NC_087197.1, on the reverse strand, counting down.
GGAAATTAATGAAATGAATATATAAACAAATGGGTATATAATAAACAATGTGATAAATAAATAAATACCTTTACAGCACAGTAGGCAGGGGTCAGCAGCGTAGCCAAACCTGTGTCTCTCCACAACACTGCTGGCACACCAAATTTAATCCCAAAACAATCTGCAAAACCTATGTATGGTCACTTCGGGATTAAAACTTGTGAAAAAAATAAAATAAAATATATAAATAAACAACACATTAAATAACAGAGGCACTGAAGAGATAAAACTTGATTAAAAAAAAAAAAACGAGGCACTGAAACGATTAACTTGTGAAAAAAATAAATAAATACAGTAAATTAAATAAGAGGCATTGAAAGAAAAAAAAATGCATAAAATTACAAGAGGCACTGAACGGATAAAACTTGTGAAGAAAAGGAACAATCAAATAAGCAATACATTAAATAGCAGAGCCACTGACGGGATAAAACTTGAGAAAAAAAAAACAAATAGATAAAAATAAATAAACAATAAATTAACACAAGGCAAAATTTTGAATACAACGCAAGCACAACCTCTGAATAGAAAAAGATACAGAAGATAGCCTAAACATACAATGGAAGCCTACCCGCCACCTCCTCCCTGTCCCCCTCCCTCTTCCCCCCCCCAGTGAAAGGCCAGCGTCACATGACAGTTTATTATTCACCTTGACAGTACACACACCCTGCGGCGGTCTTCCTATATAATATTCTAAGGCAATTTATGGATAGAATTGAATGAACACTAACATATCTGCTAACCCCTTCACTCTCTCTCTCTCTCTCTCTCTCTCTCTCTCTGATTTCTCCCTTTAAGTACAAAATATCATAAATGCCATAATGAAATAATAGTTAGCCAGTATACTTCCCCACAAAAAATGCAAGGGGTCAGAGGGTCACAGAATGAACCTACTTGACCTTTAAGGCGTGTGTCTCTCTCCCTTTCTCTGGCCGGGGCTCATCACTATGTACAAGACTTCCTTAAAAATACACAGAAAAAAAAAAAAACTTGGAAAAAAATTGAATGAAAATATTCGTATCAGCAAAGAAATGTACAATAACAAGAAAACACTGTACGATGAGAGAAAAAGTTCAATTGTCTTTGTTTGGATGTGACATATTTTACTTGTCACTAAAATTTCAGCGAACACATATCAGTCACTCAGTTCCTAGCTGGAATTATTGATATCATCGATTTACTCAACCCCCCACTTCAGTTCTTATTTTTTTTATTTTATCTTTTTCCAGCTTAGTCATATCCACTTCTCAAAACCTACTTCCATTCTTTCTTTCTTTCTTTCTTTTTTTTCCAGCCCAGTCATGTCACCCACTCTCAAAACCCCCTTCTATTCATTTAATATCGTTCCTCTTTCTTTTTTCCAGCCTAGAACAGGACCCCAATCATGTAAATACAGCCACTCTCCCCCAGCCCTCTTTCCAACGTAAACAAGACCCACATCCACCCCAAAGCGAGGCCAAGTTACAGTGAGGTTCTGCAGGAAGGCACACCACCACCCACACTTTCATAGCAAAGCAAACGAGACAATGAAAGACGTAATGAATGAAGTAAATATAAGAAATGTAAAGAGGTGGAGGAAGAGGAAGATAAAATAACTAAAGAATTGAGTGAAATATAATAAAAAAAAAATGAAGTATAGTTAGCAGTGGAGGAAGAGGAAAAATGAATGAGAAATGAATGAGACAGTAAAGATAGCCATTGTTAATTAGGAGAAAGAGGAAGATAGCAAATAGTGAGTTAGTGAGAGTAAAGATAAATAGTGTTAGAAGAAAGAGGTAGATAGCAGAGTAACGGTGAGATAAATGAGTGAGATTAAAGATAAGCATTTTCAATTAGCAGGAAGAGAAAGATGGCAGAATAATGGGAAGATAAATGAGTGAGAGTAAAGATAAGCATTGTTAGGAGGACGAGGAAGACAGCAGAGTACCGGTGGGAGAAATGAGTGAGACATACAGTGAGCCAGAGGATGTAAACATGATGTAACAAATGATATGAGAGGATGCGCGTCAGTTTCTTCACTTCTTACAAAACAGCAGGATGTATACTTGACACACACTAAAGAATATTCCATGATAATCACTCCTTTCTTTCCCAGCGAGCATTCACTGAAGAAATCACACTCATCTATTTAGTGGAAATAACTTGCTCCACACTTCCTGACGTCTTTGAAATGAGCGATGACAACCTGATTTGTAGTGAGGTTTGAGAGCCACAGACAGACAGGCAGACAAGACCTAGCTGTAGTACGATCAAGATTAGGAAGAATTACGATGAACACTGAAAGACAGACCAGTGATGTAGGAATAGGGAGGAACTACAGTATTTTGAATGGCAGCGATGAGTATGAGAGGAATAACAGACATACGGGCGATAGGAACTTAGTTTATGTGCGATGTAAACGAGGCTATTGGCTGGGAGGGCTGCATGGGTAGTGGCTGTAGTATGCATGGGAAGGATAATGCTCGTATGATGCCAGTGGTGATGAGAATGATACAAATTAAGGCAAAAGTGAAGAGGTGCTGAGTGAGGCCCATATTCCAAAACAGCTTTCACCACGAATATTTTCAAAGGTCCTAGAGACGATTAGCCGGGTTCTCAAGGGTGTTTCTCCCGTTAATAATGTAGAAATATCATTCATCTGTCACTAGACCCATAAAAGCACCCTCAAAAACCAATGTAACTTCAACTAGAGGCTTTTGAATGTAGTGTGACGCAGTGTTGCCGAATACAAACCAGGGAGGGAGGCTGGGGGAGGCTGGCAGAGAGGGGAACGTAAGAAGGCTGGAGAAAAGAAAAGTGGAATGACATGGAAGTGTGTGGAAGAGAAATTCAAGGACATATGACCAATGGTGGTGCATGTGTGTGTGATTGGCTAACCTCTCCCCACGCTCTAATTTGTCTAGTACCACACCCAGCCATCCATAAATGCCCTGACCTCCCTCTGACAGTCCCAGCGCAGCACATGTTTGACGCTGCCATCGAGACGCCCCAACAAATGCGTTACGTCTTTCAAACATTTCATTCTCTCAGTTTTCAAGGGCCACAGGAATATTTGGTCACTTTTTTTTTTTTTCAGAGGGTTATAATTGCCACTGAAAATAAATGAAATGCCATGGAAAACCCCAATCATTATCCCTACAGCTTGTTGAGAGGAGACAAGATGCTAAAACATTTCAAAGAGCAATACTGAGCAAATCACTTTGTAAATCATAACAAGACATAAAAACTAAACAAACATCATTTCTCTTGAGCACAAACCAGACAAACTATGGAGTAATTACGGAGGGAGTCGGCCACCACATTCTGAGCAGCAAGGGTGGAGGAACAACACGCAAAACTTTTCCTCGAGTGATACCATGACAAAAAATAAAAAAGTCGATGCCATGAATGTGGAAACTTAAGTATAATCAGTGATACAAATATTAATAAGGGAGAGAATAATCATGTACCTGTCTGAATTCTGTAACACTTCTTTCAAAAGGCTACAGTTGAAGTTACACGAGTTTCTTTGCATGTGATAACCCCCACTCTGTAATCTCAAAATGCAAATATAACTAAGCAAGGAATTATTTCTGTGATCGGGAACAGAGCATGGGGGGGGGGGGGGCAACAGGTCAGAGTGAGTGCTTGATGCGTGACCCGCTGTAAGGCTTTCCCAGTAACTTTCACTTCCCTTCCAGTGCAAAGAAATTAAAGTAAGACTGAGCAACCTGTTATTTCTGAGTTGAGGAGATCATGGACTGCCCTCTCTCTCACACACACACACAGCAAAATAATGCATAGGTGAATCACGATTTAAAAATTATTTACAAATGACTGGAGCCACTAGGGAAAACAATCTCTCATTTACAGATATTCATAAAAAAATAAATACAAAAATAAATAAATAAATAAATAAAAACAATAGCTCTAGAAATAAAAAAAATAAAAAAATAAATAAATAAAATAAAAAAGATCTTCAGGTTTAGGAATTTTGAGTTTACAACCATTTTTTTTTGGGGGGAATGTAAATTATGCATGTAAACTGTAACTCACACAAAAAAATATGAAAACAGACATTCATACACAGGCCATCACTATTTTACCACTCCCTTCCCTCCCCTTCACTTCCCATCACTGACCCACACACCACAGCATACACAAATGACTGACACACAGCCCATCACCCCATCATAACCCTTCCTTCCCCATCACTGTAGATTAAGACAGATTCACACACACCCCATCACCCCTTCAAGGCCTGGGTGGGGGGCTACGGGTACAGGTGTGGGCTTTGGGGGAGAGGGGGGATGAAGTAGGGATATATAAAGGAATCAATACAGGCAAAATTAATTTCAGGTGAACTATTAATGGAAAAATCACTTTATAAATAGACATGAATACATCTAATAATAATAATAATAATAATAATAATAATAATAATAATAATAATAATAATAATAATAATAATAATGGTGATGAAAAATAAGTCAGATTTTTTTATGAACTGAATGTGTGAAATCATAATAGTAATAATAATAGTAGTAGTAATAATAATAATAATAATAATAATAATAATAATAATAATAATAATAATAATAATAATAATAATAATAATAATAATAATACACCAGCTATATTAAATTTTCTTCATTCACCTCAAAATACAAATAAGATTACACTACACTGCTGTGGCATGAAAGAACACACATACGTACACACACACACATACTGCATGAGATGAACAAAACTTTTCTCGCATCAATTCTCTCCATCAGGCTCTCTCAGTCCAGGCATAAACAAACAAACACAAACAGCCAAACAAACAAAAAAACAGACCCACCCATCCAAGCATCAGCCAAACACACACACACACACACACACACACACACACCCTCCCTTCCTCTGCCTCACCCCCAACAAAGGGAAAAAAAAGGAAACTTATCAAAACAACAACAAGTAAACAAACCACAGTGATGCCCAGGTTTCCCCTCCTCCCTTGTCTCCTGCCTGTGCATATGGGCTCCCTACTTACACCCTACACCCTACACACCCACGGGACACTATGGCACTCGAGACAACCATGACCACGGTGGCACCCAACAGCACTGACAAAAAAATAGGCATAGAGACAAAACGCCAAATAAATCACCACCAATAATCTTGAAAAAACACCAAAACTTTGCAGTCAGCCAATGTCCCAGACCCTTCCCACCCCCCCCGACCATTCCTGCCCTTATATTACCTTGCTCCTCCTCCCAGTCCTATCCTGCTCTGCCCCGCCTTGCCCCGACAGCTTAACCTAGTGCAGGATGTTCAGCTGGCCCCGGTTGGTGCCATATATGAGGCCCTGGCCCGGGTGAGGCAGCCACCGGATGCAGTTGAGGGAAATCTGTCGGTTGTCGATGGTCACCTCGATGTCCCTCACCTTCTGCAGGTATCCTATCTGCCCCCGAGCCTGGAAGAGGTGGTTGTCTCGCAGCTTGAACACCTGTGCTGCCACCTAGGGAGACATGTTAGGTTAGGTTAATCCCTCACCTGCAGGTTCAAGTGTATATGAAGGCAACTTGGTGCTATGACATACACACACACACACACACACACACACACACACACACACACACACACACACACACACACACACACACCTGCTTTGTGTTCTGCGGGACGAGGTGAGAGGAGTGGGAAGCAAAGCCCACCACCAGATGGCGTCCCATTGGGGAGAGACTCACACAGATGGTATTGTGCTCAAAGATGAAGCTGTACAGAAGCTGCCCAAGAGACCGGTCCTCCAGGCTGTACACTCCTGCAAGGTTAGGTTAGGTTACAGGAAAGGGGGGTGTTACTTTCACTACACACACACACACACACACACACACACAGGCCCAAATTCAGAAATGCTTTGCTCCACCACTACTTTCACAGGCCACAAGGATGACCAGCCATGTTCTCAAGAGTGTTTCCCCTCTTCATAGCGTAGAAATCTTGCAAAACAGCCACAAAGTCCCACACTGCATACACCAGGCTTCCAAACATCTCTTCCCTCATGCTGCACTTCGCTATAACACAGCCCTCAGATCCCACACACTGCCAAACATACCAACTAATGCCACATAAATCCCACACTGTGCACCAGCCTTGTAATCCTCTCTTCCCTCATCGTACACCTTCCTATACTGGCCCTTGCTATCACCCTCAACTCCCAATACTCACCGACCATAGTCATCGCCTGACTCTCTGGGATGAGTGCCGCCAACATGGTGCCGTCCGAGGAAATGTCCACGCTGGCATCATTGTGAATGCGACACTTCCTCACCACCACATTAGCCACACCTGGAGGGGCAGAGGGTGGTGTGAGGTGGAGGTGTGAAGGGGTGTTTGAGAAATGTGGTGGTGGAAGACAGGAGTGGAGGAGCAGGATATAAGATGTTTGGGGAAGGAAAAGGTTGATTAGTCATGAAAAAAATAATAAATAAAATAAAAAATAAATAAATAAATAAAAAAAATGGGTGAAAATAAAGACACTCATATTGTAGTACAGAGTAAATGCCGATGCCACACCCACCGTCTGAGATGTCTGGGATGTGGCAGCGTGTGAAGTCCCAGGCTTGGATGCGTTGTGTGGCGCCCAGAGCTGTGGAGACACAAGGCAACGTTGAGTGAGTGAGTGTGTGTGTGTGTGTGTGTGTGTGTGTGTGTGTGTGTGTGTGTGTGTGTGTGTGTGTGTGTGTGTGTGTGTGTGTGTGTGTGTGTGTGTGTGTGTGTGTGTGAACTGTTCTAATAATGTGTTTGTTTGTGTATGTTTTGGTGTCAACTCTGACCTGTTCTAATATTTTCATAGTGTGTGTGTGTGTGTGTGTTTTATTGATATAGTCAGTGCAGCATTGGTTCAGAGAGCACACACCTGTCTTGCCCCGCCCCGCCCACTCACTGGACATGCCCCGGGTGGTGCCCAGGTGTGGGGTGAAGAAAGGCCGGATGAAGAAGTTCTCGGCCTCCCTCTCAGCAGCGCGGTCCGGGGGAGTGCGCTGCAGGTTGTGTCTGAACAGCATGTCCGAACCAGGCCCCTGGGACAGCTCCATGTCAAAGGGTCCCAGGTGCTCCCGCCAGGGGAAGAAGGGCTCCGGGGGCTGGCCGGGACCATCACCTGCCCCGTCCAATGGCCCTGAGGAATCCTCTGAGTCTGGGCTGCGGCGGTCCACAGCATACTGGCGGCCCAGCAGGCGGAGCGGCACCCCCGACACGGAGCGTGTGCTGAACTCTGCCTGGTCCCGGCGTGCCAGGCTGGGGCCTGAGGGCGCTGCCCCCTGCTCATCCTCCACCTGGCTCTCGCTGCCACTGGGATCACTGAGGGTGATGCGGGGGATCACCACGCGGGGCCACGGGGAACCACTGCGGGGCAGCAGACCACTGCCCCGCACCCCGCCCTCCCCGGCCCGCTCCTGCTGGTGCTGCCGTGCCGCCAGGTTCCTGGAGCGCCTCAGGAAGTCGTTGAGGCGCCGTGGCAGGTTGGTCACTGAGCTACGGGACTCCGGGGCGGCACTGGGACCAGCGCCGGACGCCCCACCTGGCCCCGAGGCTGAGGCAGGGTCTGCAGCAGGGCTGGGGCTGCCTGCCACGTCGTGCCGTAGAGCCTCGATGGCGCGCCTCACAGTCTCCAGTGAGGTGGTGAGGCCCGGCATGGGTGGCTCTCGCTCAGCAGCGGGTGGGGGGAGGTCCGCTGGCGGCCCCTCGCCCCCCAGCACAACCTCCTCCTCACGGAATGGGTTGGGCAGCCGGGAGATGGGTCGCTCCTCATACAGCCTGCAACACACCACATCTCACAACACCATCACCACACCCACCTTCCACTTAATGCTGTAGGCATAACTAATGCAGGGGCCACAAACTGAACTCACAGACACAACAATGTACAAACCAACAGACACCCTGGAAAAAATCACTTAACCAATTAATATTTACTCATTAATGAAAAAAATGGAGGCAAATACTGTCTTCTAACCACCACTGCACCTCCCTGTCATGGCGTGGGAGCTCCTGCCTTACCTGCGGGGGTTGTAGAGGAAGCTGAGCAGGATGTAGAGCAGCTTGAGGGTCAGCTGCACCAGAAGGCGGAGGTCTGCTGGGGGAGGCAAGACAGGCAAATTGAGACAGGTACTGCTGCCTGTCTAATAATGGTGAATGTATGACAGTGAATTGTTTGAGAATACAGACCACAGTGTAATCAAATCCACTCTCATGTATAACCAGATACAAACAAATTTTAAACAACACATCTCTGGTCCTTTGTGTGTGTGTGTGTGTGTGTGTGTGTGTGTGTGTGTGCATAGGCCACTCACTCAGCCTGTGGTGCTGCGTGACCCGGCTTGTCCTGGGCTCCTCCATGTTGCTGCTGCTGGTGCCACTGCCTGCTGCCGCTGCTGCTGCACGCTCCTGCCTCTCCAGGTGGTGCAGGCGGTCAACCACATCCTCCAGAATCACCCTGTTTGGGGTAAGGCCTGCTGTAAGGATCACACACGCACACAACAAAATGTGACAGAATGACAGGTGTACTGCATCACACACACCTGTACTGGCGTCTGCTCCCCCACTGCAGCACGTCTCTCAGTGGTATGCTGCTGCCACTGCCACTACTGCTGCTACTACTGCTGCTGCTGCTGCTACTGCTGCTGCTGCTGCCACCACCATTGCCATCCCCAGTGTTGTTGTTATTCCTGCTGCTGCTGCTGCCGCTGCTGCCGCCAGCCCTGGGGAGTGGACCGTTGCACAACCAGTCGCTGCTGTGCCTGGCAGGCCGTCCCTCCCCGCTGGACTGTGGGGGGGCACCTGGGGGAGGAGAGGGGAGGGTCAGAGGCAAGGGAGAAGTGCACAACACTCAATGTTGGAGGGAAGTGTTGACATGGGGAGGGGGGGTGGTCAAAGGTGAAGCAGTGAGGGGAAGGAAGGGCAGGAGGCCAGGGAGAGCTGGGCTACTGACAGGAGAAGCAGAAGCAAAGTAGGGAAGGGAAGGAGGCCAGGGACAGCCAGGCCACTGACAGGGGAAGCAGAAGTGAAGCAGTGAGGGGAGGGAAGGCCAGGGATAGCCAGGCTGCAGGGTGACTCACCTAAGTCATCAACCAGGGAATCCAGGCCAGGGGGTGCTGTAGGTGGGGGTCCTGGGGGTCCTGGGGGTGCCTGAGGGTCCTGCTGCTGCCTGGAGGAGGTGTAGGTGTCCGTCCTGATCTGGTAGCGCTCCAGCAGGCGGCGGATGGCGTGCACTCGGGCGTCCGGCGGACGCAGGTGTGAGGAACGGCTGCTGCTGGGCCGCAGCAGGCGGTCGGCGGCCCGCAGGTACGGGCGGTCCGAGCGGCGGCTGGACAGGCGGTACACGCTGCGCTTGTGGATCTGCTCACACAGCCGCCGTTCCAAGAAATCTAGCAGCGGCCGCTGGGATGGTCGTGTGGCCGTGGCTGTCGCAGCTCTGTCACCCACCTCGCTGCTACCGCTGCCACCGTTGGCGTCGGCGGTGCTGTTGCTGGTGCCTGCAGTGCCCGGCGTGATGGTGCTGCTGCCGCTGCTGCTTTCCCTGTCTGCAGTGGTGCCATCCTGACCCGGCCCTGACACACAATGCACCACGCTGTTACCACAACACCACCACACACACACAGCACAACACACCCACTCAGCCACACACACCATACAATGACAGGTGAATTACAGCAGAGATCCAACACATCCATCAATACACACACCTGGGATAGGGACAGTCATTCACGTCCCCAGTAAGGCAGTGAAGCGCCATCCCTCCCACTCCCATTCCCTGTGCCTCCCTCACCTGGCTCGTCCCCAGTAGTGGTGGTGGTGGTTGTGGTGGTGGTGCGCTGTCTAGACCGTCGCCGCCTCTCCATCTCCACCATGACCCTCGCCCTCATCTCCCGTGGCAGCAGTGACAGGTACTGGTCCCCTGCAGGAGGTGGTGGTGGTGGTGGTGGTGAAGAAAATTAAGAGGTTAACATTTCAGACAAAGTGACTGATTTAAAAAAGGAAGGTACTGCAAATTTGGGAGAACACACGCACACACACATGCACACACAGGGAACCCAAGTCCAAGATGAATTGCAAAGAATAAAAAACAAAAAAAGAAAACACAAAAATAGAACAAAGAAAAAGTGAGGCTGAACAGTTGGGGAAAATTTGAACACAGACAAGAGAAACGGAGAGAGAATAAAAATAAAAGAGAACAATCAAGAATAAAATAAAGGCAGCTTATTGATAATTATAAGAAAATGAGAGAGAGAGAGAGAGAGAGAGAGAGAGAGAGAGAGAGAGAGAGAGAGAGAGAGAGAGAGAGAGAGAGAGAGAGAGAGAGAGAGAGAGAGAGAGAGAGAGAGAGAGAGAGAGAGAGAGAGAGAGAGAGAGAGAGAGAGAGAGAGAGAGAGAGAGAGAGAGAGAGAGAGAGAGAGAGAGAGAGAGAGAGAGAGAGAGAGAGAGAGAGAGAGAGAGAGAGAGAGAGAGAAGAAGCCACACAAGCACTCTAACGCACAAACAAACCTAACTTACAAGGTGGACCTCCACTCTCTTCCCCCCTGCTGTCCCACCACTGCTCAGAAGACGTGGTGGAGGAGGTAGTGGGGGTGGTGGTGGTGAGGGCGTGGAGGTGGGTGGAGGTGGTGGTGGCAGTGGAGAGAGCTAGGCGGTGATGGGGTTCTGGTGTGCGGGTGGTTCGGGAGGGTGGGGGTGGTGGAGGGGGTGGAGGGGGTGGAGGTGGAGGTGGGAGGTGGTGGTGGTGGTGGCCTGTCGTCCTCCTGGGTACCTCCTCCTTGCTCCTGCTGGCAAAGGGGAGGTATTGAGGTACACACAAACATACAAACAAACAAACAAACTTTAAATCATTCAAGAGATATGCAAGACCTAAACTGGTTAACGTTTTTGTTTATGCAAGAGGTGCGCTGGCCAAGGGCAACAAGAAGAGTGCCCTTCCCTAAAGTGAAGTCAAAAGAATCACCCAAAACTGAAGGATAAGCAACTGGAAACAGGATTCTAGTCAATAAGAAAGATAGAAAAAAAAAAAGAATAATTTAAAACTGAAGGATAAGTGACTAGAAACACAGAATATCAGTCAATAAAGAAAGATAAAAAAGAACCACACAAAACTGGCAGATTTTCTTTTTATTTATCTTTTCCCCAAGCTATTTTTCATTCTAACTTTATCTTCACTCTCTCTCAGTGATAACAAACAACAACAACAACAACAACAACAACAACAACAACCACAGGCAAGCCACCCTCCTCTCCTCACCGTGGGAGCTGCTGGCTGGGCATAGTGGCTGCCTGTCATAATGCGTACAATGTGCCTGGGCTGCTCCTCGTCTGTGCCTTGGTCTGGGGGGGGGTGTCGGCAGGGGGCCTATCACCGCCTCCCCTGCCCCGCCCACCACACCCCTCAGCTCCCTGGTGGGGCGGCGCGAGGGGGGCAGCAGTTCCAGTCTGGCTGCCTCTCTGGAAGCAAGTGTGCAACTGGCCGACCTGAGCCGCGCCTCACACCCGCGGCTGTACATACCTCGGTAAGTGCGCAGGAGTCTGGGGGAGGGGGAGGTATGGGGTGAGTGTGTGTGACAGTGGTGAGGAGGGGCAGAGTCAAATGTGTTTGGTAAGGAGGGACAGGTGTGTGTGTGTGTGTGTGTGTGTGTGTGTGTGTGTGTGTGTTGTGTGTGTGAGTGTGTGTGTGTGTGTGAGTGTGTGTGTGTGTGTGTGTGTGTGTGTGTGTGTGTATGTGTGTGTGTGTGTGTGTGTGTAGCAAGAGAGAGGACATAGAAAGCATTAAAAAAACAAACCTCTTTTACTCTCCTTAGTCTTCCTCATCTTAAAGAGGAAGAGATCAAGAGAGAGAAAGACACACAAACAACTCAGATATCAACTACACCTCTTCTCGTCTCCCTTACCTCACACAGAAAGAGAGAGATCGAGAACAAGGACACAAACAACTCGGAAATCAACACCTCTTCTCTTCCTCACCTCACAGAGAGAGAGAAAGAGATCAAGAAAGACAGAAACTCAGAAATCCACTTTACATCCCACTTCACCCAGCCCTCAAAACTCTCTTACCTTGAGCTTGGAGTTGGCCGAGGACACACACAGCCTGGCCTCGGAAGAAAGGGTGAGCCTGTCAACCCACCACCACCACCATCACCACCACCACCACCACCTGCCCCGGAGTCACTGCCCGACAGGAGGTGTGTGGGGAAGGGGGGGACGGCCCGCCGCTCTTCTCGTCTCCTCCTGCTGCTGCTGCTGTGGGAGAGACAGTGACTAAGCGAAGGGGTTGGGGAAATGTGATGGTTTGGTGATAGTGTGAGAGAGAGAGAGAGAGAGAGAGTAGTCACCTGTAGCGTGGAGGGGTGGGGCAGTCGGTCGGAGAAGGCGCCGGCAAGGTCGTCTGCCATGGAGGGGGTCATCTGGCAGACGCAGGGAGTGGATTTGTTCCTGGATGTCGCTGAGCATGTGGCAAATCTGCTGTAACATTTGCTCCTCCCTTGTGTGGTTGTTGATCTCCAGCAGGGCTCTGTGGGGGAGGCGTGGGTGAGTGGCTGACAGACTGGGTGAAGGGTGGGGATGACTAAACACACACACACACACACACACACACACACACACACACACACACACACACTTTAACTTCCTTTACTTTACAGCTACAGAAACACACACACACACACACACACACACACACACACACACACACAGACAGACTCACATGCAGATCTGCTCAATATTGACGATGTGTCTGCTTAGAAGCTGCACACCAAACTGAGGATCAGAGGAGGGGCGCTGTCTGCCGGATGCCCCCAGGGGGTCCCCACGCAGTGGCCCCAGGAGCCCCAGAGACCCGGGGAGCGTGGAGTCATCTGTGGGAGGGTCGCGGGTGGAGAAGTTCCTCTGGCGACTTGGGTAGGGGCCGAGATTGGTGGAGAGACGTGGGAAGAGATTTGAGCGCCGGGAGCGAGAGAGGAGGCGGGGCCAGGGAACGGAAGCGGTCTGAGGAGAGGTGTGAGGTGGAGGACGTGGACGAGGAGGATGAGGAGGAGGAGGAGGAGTGGTCGGTGCGGGAGTAGAGGGGCGGGGGAGGTGTGGGCAGGGTTGTGCAAGGAGCCGAGGGGGAGGGAGTGAGAGGGGCGGGGCAGCAGTGTGGGGCTGGAGAGCAGGTTTGAGGAGTGAGTGAGGGGCATGAGGCGCGCCAGGGTGCGGGGCACGCTCTGCCGAGGTGTGGGGGGGCGGCGGACAGGTCAGCCAGGGAGTTGAGGGGGGAGGGAGGCAGGGTACAGGTCCTGGTCGCTGCGGGAGGGATGACGCAGGAAGGGGGGATCGCTGGGGTTGGGGCGCTCCACTGGGGGTGCAGGGGAGGAGAGGGGGATCATATGGGGGGAGAGGAGGGGGGCAGTGGGGGGCCAGAAGGGAGGGGAGGAGGGATGTAGGACAGATTGGGTACAGGGATGGGGGGGAGTGAGGGGAGGCAGAGACAGAAGAGGGGGAGAGCCAGGAGGCAGTGGGGGCTGTATTGGGATCAGGGGGGTCATCCGGGGGATTGGCAGCGGGGGGCACCACAGGGTGTGCACGCCGGGGGGGGTCCTGCCCCACCCCTCCGCTCCCCACAGCCTGGCGTGGGAGCATTGTCCTGCGCCCCATTGCCCCCGCTCCCTGGCTGTGCCCCCTGCCCTGGGGCCATCCCGGCCCGGCCGCCGCACGTGGATGACCGGGGCGCTCCGAGTGGGGTGAAGTAGTAGCCCCACAGTGCCCCGCTGCGGTCCAGGCGGGACCCTGGTGGTGGGGCATCCCCAGTGCCAGGAGTCTCCTCCTCCTCTGCCTGTGAAGGGCGGGGCTCACTGGCAGGCGGGGCAGCGGGGGTCAGGGCGTGGCTCCCAGGGGTTGGAGGGTGCCCCCTCCAGGGGAGCAGCATCGGGGGTCCTGGCCCAGGCGGTGGCAGGCGGGAGGTCCACAGCAGAGACAGGCGGGGTTTTGCGCTCTGAGGCGCGGCTCGCCCCGCTGGTGGCCGAGGAGGACGAGTCCAGGCTAGAGGACGAGGCGCTGTCGTCACTCACTATTTGCCGCAGCGACCGTGCCGCCCCCAGGCTGGCAGACTCCTCTGGCCGCTCCTCCCCCTCCCCCACCCCCAGGCCACCCCGCTCTGACTCCACGTTGGCTGCCCCGTCCCCTGCCACACCCCACATGCTGCTGCTGCGTGTTGGCTCTGCTGCCGAGTCCTGTGAGAGTGTGAGAGAGTCCAGGTTATTACACACACATGTATAATATGTAAATAGCCAAGTAAATGGTTGGCAGGCACAGCAGTGTGCCTACAAGGAGACATCACCCAAAGAGGAAGGCTAAGGCCAGACAAGAGAAGGGGGAGAGGAGATAATGATGGAGACACACAGTTTTCCAGATACAGTAACAGAATCACTGGAGACATTCATAAGGAACAACAATAAATATATAAACTTGCACTGGAAATAAGATAATTCAATAAAGAGAAGGAATGAGTCCAATTCAAGTCTGTGCAAATATAAATAGGTAAAATACACAATAAAAAAACAGAGAGAGAGAGAGAGAGAGAGAGAGAGAGAGAGAGAGAGAGAGAGAGAGAGAGAGAGAGAGAGAGGAGGAGAAGAGAGACAGAGAGAGGAGGAGAGAGAGAGAGTGAGAGAGAGAGGAGAGAGGAGTGAGAGAGAAGAGGGAGAGAGAGGAGAGAGAGAGAGAGAGAGAGAGGGGAGAGAGTGAGAGAGACTGCTTGCCTCACCTGCTGGCCCTGGGTGCTACTACTGCCACCGCCCCATCGCCACTACCACCAGCACTGTTGCCACCGCGCACCACCAGCACCAGCACCACCAGCACCACCACTACCACCACCACTGCTGCTGGGCACCACCACCACCACTACCACCACCGACCCACCGCCGCCCCGACCACTTCCACTACCACCACCACCACAGCCACTGGTGCCGCCCCTTCGCTCCTCCGACATTTGCCGCGCTGCGCTGCCGACCAAGCTCTATGGGGTCTGTGCCGCGGTCAAATCTGAAGCAAAAACATTAATTTAGACAAAGAAAATGTAATACAATATCTAAACAGGAAAATAAATAAGATAAACAAAATATGCTATACTAAAGAATAAAAGAAAGATTATTATTACTCTTTCTTTTCATGTATGATGAGCATCGAGTGGAGTAACGAGAGGTCAAACAAAGGATCATCAAAATTGGAGGGCAAGCATCTTGAAAAACTCCCTTATGAAAGAGTTCAAGTCATAGGAAGCAGGTTAGGGCTTGGTTAGATAGGTAAATAGATAGACAGATATAGATAGATAGATAAATAAATAGATAGATAGATATATAGATAGCAAGATAGATAGATAGATAGATAGATAGATAAATAGATAGATTTTTGGAGACCAGCACCTCAGAGGACCTTTTTTTTCTTCTAATTTTGATACCTTTGGCTGATGCTGATCCCAAAAAATAAATAATAATAAAAGAAGATAATTATATATATAAAAAAAATAGACACAATCCGCCACCACTTACTGTGCGGGAGGAGGAAGATGAGTTGGCATTGAGAGACGAACCAGCCACAGAGGAGCTGGTGAGGGGCCTCCAGGTGGGACACAAGGCTGAG
Organism: Scylla paramamosain; assembly: GCF_035594125.1. Classification (NCBI taxonomy): domain Eukaryota; kingdom Metazoa; phylum Arthropoda; class Malacostraca; order Decapoda; family Portunidae; genus Scylla; species Scylla paramamosain. Next base: position 1,714,823 of record NC_087197.1, on the reverse strand, counting down.
GTACTGACTGGACAGCTGGTTGTAACGCTGCTCCCTCTCCACCAGCTCCGAGCGTGACGGCACGTGGTGGGTGGGAGGGAGGACCCGGGCCCTCTCGTGGGACATGTTTGCAATGCCTGTGATCAGCTTGTGGCCGAGCGGGTCGAATTTGACGTATCTGCGGTGTGATTTGTTGTCATGCCTCTCGTTATAAATGCTAAGAAAGGAGTCTGAAGGCTTTATACGAAGATACTCAAGTTTATAAGGGTGTTTTCATGATTCCAGTAACAGTTTAACAGGCTACAGTGGAAGTTACTGGGGTTTTCAAGGGTGTTTTCATGATTCCAGTAACAGTTTAACAGGCTACAGTGGAAGTTACTGGGGTTTTCAAGGGTGTTTTCATGATTCCAGTAACAGTTTAACAGGCTACAGTGGAAGTTACTGGGGTTTTCAATGATCCCAACACCAGATAGTAATACAATCATAACACCACCAATACTCACCTCACTTTCTCCTTCTCGTCAGCGGTGCAGATCTTGGCGAAGGGCTGCGGCTGGAACCAATCCCAAAAGTAGATTTCATTGTAGGTGGCGATGACCAGCACCTGATCCGTGGGGTGGAAGGCGAGGGAGGCGATGACTGTGCTCTTCTCTGTTGTCCACACCTCACTCCCGCCCTGTTCGCACACAAATAAGGGATGTATTGAGACACTAGCACCACACTCCACACTGAAAAGGGTCTAGTTAAAGCTAAACACACATGAGTTTTAAGGGCATTTTATGGTTCTAGTGACGGTTTAACGAGACTTTTACATTATTAACAGGAAAAGCACTGTGATCTGCTGGAGTGAAGACTAAAGAGAGAAGCCACAACAGGAAAGGAAGAAACTTGTGTGAATTTAAAAACCTAAAAGTTAAACGACCTTACTGTACCTGAACCACCACCACCACCACCATCCCTACACCCACATCCTAACTCCACCAACCACACTATACCACACCTTAACCCTCCACCACCACCACCACCACACACCCACCTTGAGGTCCCACACGCGCACCTCCCCGCCCAGACAGCCAGACGCCACAATCTCGTTGGAGGCAGGATGGAAGGCCACACACCAGGGCGTCCTTGGGTGTCCCTCCAGGGTACAAATGCACTGACCCGTGTTGACTTCACTCACATAGATGTTGTGGTCACCGTGTGTGGACGCGACCTTTGACCTGAGGAGTGGTAATTAGTTCGTGTTTATTTTTTAGAGCAGTGTGAAAAATTGAAGTATTAAAAGGGTTACTACTGAGGGAGAGAGAGAGAGAGAGAGAGAGAGAGAGAGAGAGAGAGAGAGAGAGAGAGAGAGAGAGAGAGAGAGAGAGAGAGAGAGAGAGAGAGAGAGAGAGAGAGAGAGAGAGAAAGCCGACATCTCACACTAACCTAGCAATTACAAGACTCATCCATCTAACCCTGTCATGATTGATTCTCTCTCTCTCTCTCTCTCTCTCTCATGCCATCTTAATATGTACTTTAAAGAGCAAATATCACAGAACAAAGAGCAAAGGTCAGAGAGAGAGAGAGAGAGAGAGAGAGAGAGAGAGAGAGAGAGAGAGAGAGAGAGAGAGAGAGAGAGAGAGAGAGAGAGAGAGAGAGAGAGAGAGAGAGAGAGAGAGAGAGAGAGTCAAATAACACCTTCACCATAATTTCTTCACTAACATAACCAACTTCTTAACTCCACGAAACCCATTGTTGGCGAGAAAAAGAGGAAATCAATATTACACAAAGCAAATTAAAAAATATACACATTATATACAGCACCTTGAATATTAATGGTTTCACTGTAATATATACAACAGCTGGCAACACTGAAGGCACTGCATAAAGTCTAAACAAGCATCTACAGGAGAGAAAATAACAATTAAGACAATACATTTTCCACTTTCCAGCCACCAAAAGATTTAAAGATGACTGTGGGACAAGAGGAATGTACTTAGGTGGCTTGTAATTAAGAAAAGATAAGATAAATGTACTTAGATGATTTGTAATTAAGAAAAGATAAATGTCCTTATGTGGTTTGTAATAAATAAATGAATGAATGAATGAATGAATGAATGAATGAATGAATGAATGAATGAATAAATAAATAAATAAATAAATAAATAAAAATAATGAAATGCTTGTAACCATGTCCATACAGTTTGTCTTGACTTACCTGTAGTTTTGGGGTGTTCTTAAAGGGGGCACTAATATTCCATGGATTTTCCCTAATAATTATATATAATGAGATCACTACACATTAAAAAAAACATAATAAACAATCTTATATGGGCCTACAGTTCTGCTGCTGCTTGTTCATTTGAGTGGTCTTTGCAGGATGATGGCAGGTACACATTAGACACACAAGCAAGTAAACACAAACATGGGCTTGACTCAATCCCATACACAAACACACACACACACACACACACACACACACCAGGAGAGCACACGCCACACTCACCCGTCGGGGCTGAAAACCATGAGGAAGGTGGACTTGGGGGCGCCGGGCAGCTGGCAGGAGAGGAGGCTGTGTTTGCGGTACACCAGCATCTCCTCGCTGATGTGGTTCAGCTGGGTGGTGGTGGTGCGGGGATGCCGGGTGGCCACCTCCCGCCGGGCCAGGAGCACCGGGGTGGAGGCCAGGTGGGGGTCGTGACCCTGCCGCCGCACCTCCTCCCCAATCTCCATCTTGACGTCTAGGAACAAGTCATCCATCTGAAGAAAGGGATAGGGCACTGGTTAGGTTAGGTTAGGTTAGTATACTGATTAGGTTAGGTTAGTATACTGGTTAGGTTAGGTTAGCATACTGGTTAGGTTAGGTTAGCATACTCGCAACCTGAAATGACAGGGTACTGACAACACCATAACACTGAAGACTATCAGGCTTTTATCTGTTCATCTTTATACCAGGCTGGCAATCCCCAAACAAGGCAGCCCAGACAAGGCTCACTTACACTTACAGACAAGACACACTTACACACACATCATTCACACTCTGCCCTGTTGACCACTAGTGGAAAGGGATAATAATAGTAGTAATAGTCTATCTACCTATCAGTATACCACACCGAAAGTCCCACACAGGCAGCCCAGACGAAGCACCACACACTCCAACACCCACCATCAGTGTACTGAATTAACCTGATGTTGTTTTACGTGGAAAATGAGAGAGAGAGAGAGAGAGAGAGAGAGAGAGAGAGAGAGAGAGAGAGAGAGAGAGAGAGAGAGAGAGAGAGAGAGAGAGAGAGAGAGAGAGAGAGAGAGAGAGAGAGAGAGAGAGAGAGAGAGAGAGAGAGAGAGAGAGAGAGAGAGAGAGACTATGGTGCAAAAATAAGCCAACTACAACCTACTCAGTCTTGGTAATGGCTTCAGGACAAGCTTCTGGTGTGTGGTGAACTCGAATTTCCCCCTTCAGTTTCCTGGGAGGGTTCTCTTCCCACCAATGATCTCCCATGGCCATTTGTCCCTCATTCTAGACCAACTCCTCAAATCCATGATCGAAAGAGTAATACAAGATTAACCCTGGATACAGTTAGCCCTTGGTTTAAATGACCTGGTTTTAATGGATTTTGGATTTAACAAGCAAGGTCAAAGGGTCAAAACTCCATGGGGATCGACCAAGAACAGTTTTTGGGCCAAACGCACCCTGTGACTGCAATAGTGTCTGCTGGTTATAACAGATCAAACTGCGCCAGCCAATCCTGGTAATGTATCACAGTATTTGTCTTAAGGAAACACTGTCAGTAGTTTTTTCTGGATATCTTCCCACTTCCACCACTTTCCACCCTTTAAATCACACAAACGGCATGTCTCTGGTTCATTTCCAAGTGGGAGTTAATCCACAAAGGAACTACCTGTGATAATTTTCCTAAAAACCAAGAGAAGGATGTAGGATAGGTATAATCTGCCACCCCACACCTGACCACTCCTGGGTTCCCTTATCGGGTTATAGCAAGCGTTATTCCCCTTCTCCTGGCCACCATCCAGAGTGGGAGGGGAGTACTTAGGTGGGGTCAGCCTTCCTTGGCCTTTGAGCTTTGAGCTTCCTTAACCATAATTTATTTCTTTGTACTATATTTCTTTAGTAAAGCAAATCACCAAAGTCCTCAAATCACCAGTCATATTTTCTCATGACCTCCCCCTCGGCAGTGCAGCTCCTGGTTTGGTTGTCTGGTTCTTTTGTTGTCACAGCTGCTTGCCGTTACAGACTAGTTGGCAATTCCTGTCATATGACCAGGTAAGGTGACACATAAGATTCATCATCATTATGCATATTCTTTTTATTTCCATCTCTAATAATGGACTTCTGGTATTAATGGGCTAAGTTTCTCCCAATTAGTCCACACAGCCGAGGGTTCACTGCACACTGAGGCATAACAGCAAACAGTGCCTTCGTAGTGTGGCCGGCTGTGAATCCAAGAGAAAAAACAATGGAGGTTATGACATGTTAGGTCAGCAGACAAACAAGAGAGAACAAATAATGGAAGCAGCAGCAACATCAGAAGTGAACACCCACTACCTCCGTGTGGCAGAGCGGGCCGGCCACCACCCACCACACTCCACTGACCACCTCATCCTATTACTTCTTTTTTTTCATTTAAGATGGGGACTGTGCTAGGACAAGGTAAAAAAAAAAAAAAGGTAAAACTGCAGGGTTGGACCTCCTCTCTATTTATTAAAAACACATTGCAACGTGATAGAGTACTTACTATAGAACATGTCTGTGATGTTTTCAATGTGGGGAAGGCTTTTGTAAGGCCATAGTAATTAAATTAATAGCGTGCCGCCTCCAGAAACTAAGTCCACAATCATCCCAAGGATATAAGTTAGGTTAGGTTAGTAACCTTAGAGGGGGTCCAGGGGGGGCGCAGCCCCCCGGGTTAGGTTAGGTTAGGTTAAGGTTAGGTTAGTAACCTAACCTTACCTTAACCTAACCTAACCTAAGGTTAGGTTAGTAACCTAACCTAACCTTAACCTAACCTAACCCGAGGGACTGCGTCCCCCCTGGACCCCCTCTAAGGTTACTACCCTAACCTAACTTATATCCTTGGGATGATTGTGGACTTAATGACTTAATTTCTGGAGGCGGCGCGCTATTAATTTAATTACTATGGCCTTACAAAAGCCTTCCCCACATTGAAAACATCACAGACATGTTCTATAGTAAGTACTCTATCACGTTGCAATGTGTTTTTAAGGAATAGAGAGGAGGTCCAACCCTGCAGTTTTACCAAAAAAAAAAAAAAAAAAAAAAAAACGAAACGAAAATAAAAAGGACCCTCTGATAAGCCAACGCTAAAAAAGGGAGGAGATCAGCATCAGCCAAGTATGTACCTTGTTTTATTTAGGTCCCCCTTAGTGTGATGACAGGCTGGATCACAGGGTAAAGCCTTGACCAGCACATATATACAGCCATCACGTCAGTCAGCTCACCACACAAACGTACACACACACACATCTTCAGCCCCCAGTACGTATCCCTGTAGTGTTGAATTCACGTCCCCCGGGTGTTCTGACAGGCTGGAGCCCCTGGTAAAGCCTCGAGTAGCACTTAAATACTCCCATGAGATCAGTCTCCTCACCATACACACATACACACCCCAGTCACCAATCACATACAAACCCCCTTCCACGTAGGGACCCACTCCCTTCACATCTGCCCACCTCCCCTACACAGACCCCCGGGCCTTACCATGACGGCTCGGTGTTTCCCTGGGGCACGTCCTTCACCCCTGAAGCCACGTATCCCTGGGGGCGGCTCTCCCTGGGATCACAAATTAAAAAAACTGAGGGCGTGAGAAGTGATGTCGGTTTGGTCATGGCCTCCCAACACCATGTAAACATTCCCTCACCATCCGCCCTCCGGGGATGCTACGGGGTCCCCAAGGGTACACACGTCACTCAGGGGGTCCTACAGTCCCAGGCGTCGCGGTTCCCTCAAGGTGTGTGCTGTGGGAGGTGTGCAGGAGTGTGAAATAAGCTAGATGCGGGAGGAGGCCGCCGCCATTACTGCCGCGCCGCCGCCGTGTCTCCTTGTTTATGCGTGACGTCACCATCGGCGCCCGCTACGAACTGGAGAGTGACTGGGGAGACCTGGCTGGAACTGGGGAGGGCTGCCTAGAACTGGGGAGCCCTGTCTGGGACTTGGGAGTAACTGGGGAGGCCTGGCTGGGACTGGGGAGTAACTTGGGAGGCCTGGCTGGAACTTGGGAGAGGCATACCTAGAGCTGGGGAGGGTTGCATGGAACTGGGGGAGTAACTTGGAGGTCTGCCTAGAACTTTTTTTTTTTTTTTTATGTAGGAAGGACACTGGCCAAGGACAACAAAAATCTAATAAAAAAAATGCCCACTGAAAGGACAGTCCCATAAAAGGGTCAAAGCAGTGGTCAAAAATTGATGAATAAGTGTCTTGAAACCTCCCTCTTGAAGGAACTCAAGTCATAGGAAGGTGGAAATACAGAAGCAGGCAGGGAGTTCCAGAGCAGTTAGCATGAAAGTAGCGATAGAAGACAGCTAGAGATGCAACATTGCGGCGGTGAGAGAGAGGCTGAAGACAGTCAGTTAGAGGAGAGGAGTTGATGAGACGAAAAGCTTTTGATTCCACCCTGTCTAGAAGAGCAGTATGAGTGGAACCCCCCAGACATGTGAAGCATACTCCATACATGGACGGATAAGGCCCTTGTACAGAGTTAGCAGCTCGGGGGGGGTGAGAAAAACTGGCGGAGACGTCTCAGAACACCTAACTTCATAGAAGCTGTTTTAGCTAGAGATGAGATGTGAAGTTTCCAGTTCAGATTATAAGTAAAGGACAGACCGAGGATGTTCAGTGTAGAAGAGGGGGACAGTTGAGTGTCACTGAAGAAGAGGGGATAGTTGTCTCTGGAAGGTTGTGTCGAGTCGATAGATGGAGGAATTGAGTTTTTGAGGCATTGAACAATACCAAGTTTGCTCTGCCCCAATCAGAAATTTTAGAAAGATCAGAAGTCAAGCGTTCTGTGGCTTCCCTGCGTAATATGTTTACCTCCTGAAGGGTTGGACGTCTATGAAAAGACGTGGAAAAATGCAGGGTGGTATCATCAGCGTAGGAGTGGATAGGACAAGAAGTTTGGTTTAGAAGATCGTTAATGAATAATAAGAAGAGAGTGGGTGACAGGACAGAACCCTGAGGAACACCACTGTTAATAGAACAGTGAATAGGAGAAGAACAGTGACCGTCTACCACAGCAGCAATAGAACGGTCAGAAAGGAAACTTGAGATGAAGTTACAGAGAGAAGGATAGAAACCGTAGGAGGGTAGTTTGGAAATCAAAGCTTTGTGCCAGACTCTATCAAAAGCTTTTGATATGTCCAAGGCAACAGCAAAAGTTTCACCATAATCTCTAAAAGAGGATGACCACGACTCAGTAAGGAAAGCCAGAAGATCACCAGTAGAGCGGCCTTGACGGAACCCATACTGGCGATCAGATAGAAGGTTGTCAAGTGATAGATGTTTAAGAATCTTCCTGTTGAGGATAGATTAAAAAACTTTAGATAGGCAGGAAATTAAAGCAATAGGACGGTAGTTTGAGGGATTAGAACGGTCATCCTTTTTAGGAACAGGTTGAATGTAGGCAAATTTCCAGCAAGAAGGAAAGGTAGATGTTGACAGACAGAGCTGAAAGAGTTTGACTAGGCAAGGTGCAAGCACGGAGGCACAGTTTCGGAGAACAATAGGAGGGACCTCATCAGGTCCATAAGCTTCCGAGGGTTTAGGCCAGCGAGGGCATGGAAAACATCATTGCGAAGAATTTTAATACGTGGCATGAAGTAGTCAGAGGGTGGAGGAGAGGGAGGAACAAGCCCAGAATCGTCCAAGGTAGAGTTTTTAGCAAAGGTTTGAGCAAAGAGTTCAGCTTTAGAAATAGATGTGATAGCAGTGGTGCCATCTGGTTGAAATAGAGGAGGGAAAGAAGAAGAAGCAAAGTTATTGGAGATATTTTTGGCTAGATGCCAGAAATCACGAGGGGAGTTAGATCTTGAAAAGTTTTGACATTTCCTGTTAATGAAGGAGTTTTTGGCTAGTTGGAGAACAGACTTGACATGGTTCCGGGCAGAAATATAAAGTGCATGAGATTCTGGTGATGGAAGGCTTATGTATCTTTTGTGGGCCACCTCTCTATCATGTATATCACGAAAACAAGCTGTGTTAAACCAAGGTTTAGAAGGTTTAGGACGAGAAAAAGAGTGAGGAATGTACGCCTCCATGCCAGACACTATCACCTCTGTTATGCGCTCAGCACACAAAGACGGGTCTCTGACACGGAAGCAGTAGTCATTCCAAGGAAAATCAACAAAATACCTCCTCAGGTCCCCCCAACTAGCAGAGGCAAAACGCCAGAGGCACCTTCGCTTAGGGGGATCCTGATGAGGGATTGGAACGATAGGACAAGACAAAGATATGAGATTGTGATCGGAGGAGCCCAACGGAGAAGAAAGGGTGACAGCATAAGCAGAAGGATTAGAGATTAGGAAAAGGTCAAGAATGTTGGGCGTATCTCCAAGACGGTCAGGAATACGAGTAGGGTGTTGCACCAATTGCTCTAGGTCATGGAGGATAGCAAAGTTGTAGGCTAGTTCACCAGGATGGTCAGTGAAGGGAGAGGAAAGCCAAAGCTGGTGGTGAACATTGAAGTCTCCAAGAATGTGCTCCACTTTGGAAGTTAAGTAGTCAAAGAATTTCTTATAATCAGAGGAGTTAGGTGAGAGATATACAACACAGAAAAATTTAGTATGAGAGTGACTCTGTAGTCGTAGCCAGATGGTGGAAAACTCGGAAGATTCAAGAGCGTGGGCACGAGAGCAGGTTAAGTCACTGCGCACATAAACGCAGCATCCAGCTTTGGATCGAAAATGAGGATAGAGGAAGTAGGAGGGAACAGAAAAGGGGCTACTGTCAGTTGCCTCAGACACCTGAGTTTCAGTGAGGAAAAGAAGATGAGGTTTAGAAGAGGAGAGGTGGTGTTCTACAGATTGAAAATTAGATCTTAGACCGCGAATGTTGCAGAAGTTAATGAAGAAAAAGTTGAGTGGGGTGTTAAGACACTTAGGGTCGTCGACAGAAAGGCAGTCCGACCTGGGGACATTTATGGTCCCCTCCCAAGATGAGGACTCCGAGGCTGGTGTAGGAGTCGCCATGATGATTTTAAAATTTTTGAGTCTGTGGAGATTCTGATTTTATTTTTGGTTTCTCTAAACTTTATTTCAGCTTCTAAGTTAGTAGCCTAACATAACTTAGATCCATAGTTAGTTAAAGTATTTGGCACGTCAGAAATAAAGTCTAGCTGCCTTTTTTTTCGAGGGGTTATTTTGAAAATGAAATACGTAATACGTACGTGTATAAACGGACTTTGTGACGTTTGTGTCAGCTGGATCCAAACCAAGACCTTCCTTTCATTCCTAGTTGTAATGCACGGGAGGAGAGATATGCTCGTGCTGTTCAGTCTTTGTATGTCATGGTGTCTAACGTGGCCTTAAATTCATAAATTCATGTATCGTCTTGCACACACTGCTTTCTCATCCAGTCCACTCCATACACACATCTACAACTGTATGGGGAAAACTGTTCATTTTCATATTCCTTCCGTAACTATCTTCTTTTAATCTTCCTTCCATGTTCTCTTGTATCTCTCTCGCGTGTGTGTGTGTGTGTGTGTGTGTTGCCCTGTCTTTCATTGCACAGATGATGATGCAGTGTGTGTGTGTGTGTGTGTGTGTGTGTGTGTTTTGTCTTGTCTTTCATCGTACATAAGACGATGCACTATGTGTGTGTGTGTGTGTGTGTGTTGCCCTGTCTTTCATTATGCAGATGATGATTCAGTGTAATAATAATAATAATAATAATAATAATAATAATAATAATAATAGTCAGCTTATTAATCTTGCAGCCTAACAGCCGAAAACCCACACATTACATATTAACATACACACTAGTATACATTTAAGCCTAAGGAAGTATCTTACAATTTGATACTGTGGCTGCCAGACGGCGCCGGTCAACCTAGCAGAATAAAGGCCCAGGATGGTCAGGCTACCGCATGCACATTTTTCTTCCCGAGTTTGTTTCCCCTACCTAGCGGCGGGTCACAACTCCCTAACCACTGCTAGGTGAAGAGGGGCAACACTGTAAAGATTAAAGAAGTCCCCCAAAGACTTCTAACCTGATCCGAGATTCGAAGCCTGGCCCTACCGAGTGTGAATCGGGCGCGCTAACCACCGTGTGTGTGCTGTGTGTGTGTGTGTGTGTCATACCGCATAGGTCACATCAAGAAGAGGGGTGCGAGTGAGGTAGGAAAGAGCCTGGCAGGTGTATCACAGGATGGACAGAGGTTTGTGTGCACGTGACAGGATTTCATAATTAGGGAAGATTTATAAAGACAGTTAATGACGCTGAATCTTCCCTTTTCGTCGTTTAGAGTGAGTGATTAGCGCCATTTACGGTACAAGTTTCCTCCAATTGCTTCTGTCCTTTGCATCTTCCTTTGTAACTCCATCCTTTGTACTTCTAATGCATCCCTCCATCTCGAGCACTCTGTCTTCCCCTCTGAATATATCTTGGGGACGGATTGGCCACTCTCCTGCTCACACTACTTGGCAACTTTATTAATGTGTGTGTGTGTGTGTGTGTGTAAAGAGAGAGAGAGAGAGAGAGAGACAGCAGGGAGCGTTTGTGGTGGTCGTGTGTTCGTCTCAGCAGTGGCGTTGGCACATCAAGTAAGGAATGGCTGTGAGGGTGTTCTTATAGCAGTAGTAGTAGTAGTAATAGTAGTAAAAATAGTAGTAGTGTTATATGTAGTACCGGCATTACTATCATAGTAGTAATAGTAGTGGTAAAAGTGGCCAGTAGTAATTGTAGTAGAAATAGTTATAGTAGTATTTGTTGTTGTTGCTGTTTGTTGTTGTTGTGGTTGTAAGTAGGTAACAAACGAGACAAAATGGTTTTCATAAGTATTACAAGATCACGTTGTCCTGTTTTAGATCTGTCATTCGGAGCTTCAGTTTAATAGTACGTTGTGTGTGTGTGTGTGTGTGTGTGTGTGTGTGTGTGTGTGAAATTCCTCGGAAAACATGCATTGCTACTTGCTGCAAACCTTCGTGTACCGTAATAATATATCCTTTTGTGCAGCTGTATGAGAGAGAGAGAGAGAGAGAGAGAGAGAGAGAGAGAGAGAGAGAGAGAGAGAGAGAGAGAGAGAGAGGTTTAACAGGTTTTATAAAGGCGTGCCAGTCATGTACGTCACAAATTATTATTATTATTATTATTATTATTATTTTATTATTATTATTATTATTATTATGTACCACAAGTCAAAATTAGATGATAGGATTCTCTCTCTCTCTCTCTCTCTCTCTCTCTCTCTCTCTCTCTCTCTCTCTCTCTCTCTCTGTGTGTGTGTGTGTGTGTGTTCATCCTCAATCGCTTACCTTATTTTTCTTTCTCCTCCTCCTCCTTTTTATCCCTTGCTCTCCTCTTCGTCTTTTCTCATTTTTTTTTCGTTCATATTCCTTTACTTTTCATCCACCTCCTCTTTCCTTCCACCACCTCTTCCTCCTTGGCTCAATTATCATTCCTGTGAGTCCTTGCATTGTGCGGTGTATGAGAGAGAGAGAGAGAGAGAGAGAGAGAGAGAGAGAGAGAGAGAACTACATGTATCTCTCGTTCGTCCTCTCTCTCCCCGCCCTTCTCTTCCTCCCCCTCCTCTTCCTCCTCCTCTGCCTCCTCCTCTTGCGCTCTTTGCATCCCAGTTGTCAGTTTCAGTATTTTCGAGTCATCATAACACCTTCACAACTACTACAACAACAACTACTACTGAAGCTTTAAATTGTTATTGCTTTATCGTCAACAAAAACAACGATAATAAGATAGTAATAGTAGTTGTAGAAGTATAAAGCAACGATGGTGGTGGTGGTGGTGGTGGTGGTCGCGGTGGAGGTGGCTAGGCTTGTCTCAGGAAGGTGGTATCAAGCAGTGGGTGATCTGAAGGGAGATTGTTTCGGGAAGAGCGGGGGACAGGGGAAGCCTAACAGGTTAACAGGCCGCGTTTTCTCTGGTATTCCTCTCTCTCTCTCTCTCTCTCTCTCTCTCTCTCTCTCTCTCTCTCTCTCTCTCTCAAGTGTACGGTTTTCCTCTTCTTTTCGTAATAATTCTCTATCTTACGTCCCTCTGTGTGTCTCCCTCCTTCAGGTTACCAGCATGGAGCATGGCAGTTCAACGAGTGAGATTGAGGTGGTGAATGGGAAGCTGAAGAAGGAGCTTGTGGTGAAGGAAAAAGAAGATGAAGAGGAGGAGAAAAAGGACGAGGTGAAGGAAATGAGGAATGCTAAGTTGATAAATAACGAAAAGGAGGAGGAGTTGAAGGTCAAGGAGGAGGAGGAGGAGGAGGAGGAGGAGGAAGACAGCGATGATGATGAAACGGAGATGGATAACGAAGAGGACGAGGAAGACGAAGAGGAGGAGAAGTTAAAGGAGCTGATAGTTGACATGCAGTTGGTGCGGGATTACTTCACCCCAGGCGCTGAGAATGAAGTGCCGCTGGCCTCATATTTGAAAGCCTATGTGGAGCTGAACAAGTAAGTATGTAGAGTAAAGTAGTATTAGTTGTTGTTATTATCGTAGTAGGAGTGGTCTTGAGTTGTTATTATCGTAGTAGGAGTGGTCTTGAGTTGTTATTATCGTAGTAGGAGTGGTCTTGAGTTTCGCTCCAGTTTTGCCTTGTCTGACGCCGCCGAAATTGCGCGGTGTTAATTTTAAATGTATCGCACGATGAACTTCACTTACGCTTTCATTCCTACACGCATCTGTCGTTTATTTCGGCCTTATTGCGTCTCTGTGTCCTGTCCAAGTGTCTATACTACCTAATGAACAGCTAATATTCCCAAATTCCTCGACTTCTATCCTGACAACGTTCAAATAGGCTGCAGTGCGCATTATTAGTTTTCAAGAGCGTTTTCATGATTGGAGTGATATATTAACAAGAACTCTGCACCATACATGATAAAATAACAATAATAACCTCACAAATCATCCACAGGCCTTTCAAAATAGCCCTAATAAGGCGTTTCAGATTAGGCACAGGGTTCTTTTAGGGTTACAGGATGTACTTAACAGGAAATCTACCGAACGCACCTGTTTGAAAGAGGACAGGAGGTATGCCCACACGTCAGACGGGCTGAGAAAGCGTCATCAATATTTTCCTGTTCAACTCACTGACTCGTGCACTCATTATCCATTAATTTTAAACATTTTTTCCTATTATTTTTTATTTTATTTTATTTTTCTATCTTCCTCTATTCATTATTGTCGATCAAGATAGGAGGATAGCTGTGTTCAGACGGGAGAATGTGAGGCGGTGCACGAGGCAGCTGACGCACGGATAAGTAAGCCGCATACCAACACTTTAATATTAATTCCTCCAGCATGAACGCTACGGGTAATAAGTGTTTAAAAAAGGAGATTAACTATAAGAACTAATACCGTGGAAAATTGTTATTATATATAGAAGCAACACGTGAATTTATTTTGTAGTAACGGGGTTTTGTAGTAGTAGTAGTAGTAGTAGTAGTAGTAGTAGTAGTAGCAGATGTACAACTAAATGAAAGGAATATAATAGTCAAATGAATGAATGAATGGATAGAGTGAGTGAATAAAAACTTAACTGGTTGTTTCAGGTTCATCAAGATGTTGGGCAAGTTCTACTATTTCGTTTCCTTAGACGTCAAGAGGAAGGTAATTAACTCTTCTGTTTTCATGGTCGTATATTTGACCTCTGTTTAAGGACTGGCACCTCATTGGGCCTTTTTATTTATTTATTTATTTATTTTTTATCAGCACCCCTCTTACTTAAATAAATAAATAAATAGAATGCAAAATAACAATCATGCACTCACTGGGCTAGGTAAATGGTTCTGCTTAGATAACAATAGCTAGATGATAGATAGGCAATTGTTCAGTTGATAAATGAGAATAAATGAAAATACGGGGAAATCAGTCTCTCTCTCTCTCTCTCTCTCTCTCTCTCTCTCTCTCTCTCTCTCTCTCTCTCTCTCTCTCTCTCTCTCAGTAGAACATTATCCATCCTGGCAGATAGCAACACTGCGGAAGAAGATGGCGGGGGAGAACAGCCAGTATTACGTGGACCTGAAGACGATGATCAAGTATGAGACGGAGAATGGCCTTGTTGTGGAGAAATCCATGTCTGGCACTGAGGCACTCCTTATGCTGCACCGGGGCCTGGGTAGGTGCTGGCACGGTGGTGGTGGTGGTGGTGTGGTGTTGTTCATTCATTAGTTGGTGCAGAAATTTGTGTTCGGTATGGAGGTGGTGGTGGTGGTGGTGGTGGTGGTAATCTTGTAGTCCCATCACTTCCCAGCTTGTGACGGGAACTCAAGCAGTCTCCCAGTGAGGTCACGCTGCAAGCTTCACGTCTCCCTTGCTTTATACAATACTTGGTTTCCTGCTCAAAAGTGTTGATCTTTAGGCAAAAAAAATAAATAACACAGTTTTGCATTTTCATCACTCAGTCGTATACCAGACTAAAGTTTCTCAATATTACGTAAAGCACTCTGACTTTAGAATGATTACGACGCTTTCTTACAATGTTCTTCTGGCAGAATTTGCCCGAGACTTCATGACTGAGTTGGTGAAGGAGAAGGAGGAGCCCAAGCTGAGTGAGGCGGCCTCCAGGATTTACGTGTCCACCACAGGAAGGTTCCACCCGCCCATCCTGCGGGAAACCTTCTCCTTGGTGCTGAGGATGCTGCCCAACCGAGCCACCATCAGGAGCAGGGTGTGTGTGTGTGTGTTCTTCCCTAGTTTTATTTTTACAGGAATGTGTCAAACTTTTAACATTCGAGCTTCTGACACAAAAATATCTTGCTTCCCTTTACACTGACGGACCTGAACAGTAAAAAAGAAGTAAAAGAAAAAAAAAACATGCAATGAAGATATAAAAAGTAATCAAGAATGAGTATCAGATTACTTTGCTTTCCTTTATGAACTTAAACAATAGAAAAAATAAAGAAAAAGTAACAAAAAATATGAAAACTAATCAAGAATGAATGCCAAATTATCTTTCCTTTTCATTGGTGGACTTAAACACAACAGAACAAAATCGTGAAAAATTACGAAAAACCAAGAATGAATACCTAACTTAAACATTTCCCCTGGTGGCTGCGACAGGTTGCGAAGGAGAACGAGGAGGCGGAGGAGACACTAAAGAGGCTGCTGCCGGAGGTCATCAAGTCAGTGACAGAGACTTACGACGTATGCCAGAGGATCTACCAGGACTACAACCTCCTCAACTTACCATGAAGGACCCTCTGGCCAAGGAGGTGCCATAGAGGAGGAGCTGGCTGGAATATAAGAACCAGGCTGTGACTTTCTGAAGGAGGAGGAGGAAGAGTTACCAAGATGACCAAGAGAGATCAGAAAATTTGTTTTAGAGAGAGAGATAGAGAGAGAAAATTTGCCAGGTGGAAGAGAAATGAAAGAAAAATCAGAAAACATGAGAAAGAAGAAGATAAATTGAGTTAGAGAAGATATGTTAATAATAAATGGAAGACAATGTGATAATGCAATAAATGGAAGAGATGGAATAGGTTAAGATTACATTACAAGAAGACTCAAGTTATAAAGAGAAGGGTTGTGGTGAGTGGAGGCAAGATCTGATGTGTGGTTAAGTGGAGAATTAGTGTTTGTCTTTCCACTTTTTTTGTATAAAGATGACCATCAGAAGACTTCATTTTGTAATTACTTAGGACAACTGACTTTTAATACTTCAAATATATATATATATATATATATATATATATATATATATATATATATATATATATATATATATATATATATATATATATATATATATATATATATATATATATATATATATTTTTTTTTTTAGCTATAATCTCCACACGACTGAATTATCTATTGACTGTGTAATGATAACTTGTAAACCACTCAAAAAATGTTTATTAACTCTCTGAAGACTTCACCTTTTTTTTTTTTTCAACTCTGAAGATGTAACCTTTTTTTTTGTCAACTGAATAATTCTCTTTTTTTTACTCTGAAGAATTAACTTTTCTTTTTTTACTGAAGAATTAACCTTTTTTTTTTTACTCTGAAGAATTATCTCTTTTAACTGAAGAATTAACTCTTTTTTTTTTTTTTAACTCTGAAGAATTAACTCTCTTTCCCAACTCTGAAGAATTAGCTCTCTTTTTTTTTCTTTTAACTCTGAAGAATTAACTCTCTTTTTTAACTCTGAAGAATTAACTCTCTTTTTTAACTCTGAAGAATTAATTATCTTTTTAACTGAAGAATTAACTCTCTTTCCCAACTCTCTGAAGAATTAAGTCTTTCCCAACTCTCTGAAGAATTAAATCTCTTTTCAGCTCTGAGGAATTTACTTTTTTTTCATCTCTGTGAAGACTCAAAACATTTTTTCAACTATCAGCAGACTAATTCTTTCAACTATTTTTTAACCATCTGAAACTATTTATCATCCACATGAAGTAGTCTCTTGTACTGAAGACGATTAACTTCAAACTTGAAAATATTTTATGCTATACTAAAACCAACTTTTTTACTATTTAAAGACTAAAGTTTTCACTGTCTAATTATTATTAAGACTTTATATGCTTTAGCAGATTTAAGGTGTTTTACTCGTACTGCTCTTGTTCAGAATGTGATGTTAACATGCTCAAAATGTTCTGTGAATTATGGTAAATATTGATGTTGTAACTCTTGCAGATAGTAATTGTAGTCATAATTATTGAACTGAACTGACGTACCTATTTTTGTAAAGGAGAGAGAGAGAGAGAGAGAGAGAGAGAGAGAGAGAGAGAGAGAGAGTTTTCACAGAATAGGCATGTTTTTATATATCATTGCATTCATGAAATAGATGGTTGGTGTGTGGCATCAATCAAACCTGAAGGATTCTCAAAGATGCCAGTTATTGATATACTTTTAACCCTGAACTAAAGCTAACAGTGTGAATAGCAGTATGGTTTACTGCGCACTCTACTTGTACCTGCCTTTGTAATGTGCTGTAATGATCACTTGTTCCCACTCTGGTTTGGGATGCCATGAATAAATGTTGCCATTGTGTATCATGACGCTTCCCTGTAATGATCCACAACTTTTTAAACACTTATTTTTATAGTAGGCTGGTCCATGACAATATTCCTTTCTTCTAGGGGCTGACAGGGTAAGTGTGTGTGTGTGTGTGTGTGTGTGTGTGTGGTGCTTTGTCTGGGTTGCCGTCTATTTCACACGTGTTACAGAAAACGTGTATGTTAAGAGGGGGGACTCTACCTTTATGTTGTGGCGACTTATAAGAGAGTGTATTTATATTTTATTTTTCATATTATTTCCAGGTATTTATTTATTTATTTATTTATTTATTTATTAGTAATTTTCTTAAAAAAACAGGTAGCATATATAATATAGAAATGCCGCATATTATTTACGTATCAAATTTTCTCATCCACGATCTCAGAGACCAAAAATGCTTTACAGAAATAGATAAATAAAATAAAATAAATCTTTCCTATAAATCTTTCTATTTATGTATTTCTTAATTTTCTTCTTATTCCTCCATTTATTTCCTTCCCTTTCCTCTTTGTCTTCCTTTTCTTCTTTGCTTCTTTCTTTCTCCCTTCTCCTCTTCTCTCCTTTCTCTCTTCTCTCTCTTCCTTTCGTGTAATGAAGCTCAAAAAAATGTTATTAATTTTATCGACAAGAGTTGTGATTTTAAGTTTACGCGAGGAGGAGGAGGAGGAGGAGGAGGAAGATATTGAGAGGAACAGGAAAGAGAAAATTTAAATAAACCTTAAAATAACAAGAAAAGTAGTAGTAGTAGTAGTATTTATTTATAGGGAGTAGTGAGGGAAGAGGGGAGGAAGGGGAGAGGGTGACGAGAGATTTATATAACGAGAGAGTTATTTATATATATATATATATATATATATATATATATATATATATATATATATATATATATATATATATATATATAATTTTTTCATTTTCAGTTTCATTAATTACAATATTGATAATATTAATAATAATAGTAATAATAATAATAATTATATTATTATTATTATTTTTATTTTTATTATTATTATTATTATTATTATTATTATTATTATTATTATTATTATTATTATCATTATTAACAAAAATGTTATGTTAGTATATTTTTGTGATAAATGTAGTTATATTATAAATAGTTTGAATTTTGTTTGATAATTGAAGCCATCCTGTGCATGATGTTTTAACTTTTCCTGGTGATACCTTCGTTGAATTATTCGTTTGTGTGTGTGTGTGTGTGTGTGTGTTTTCAATTATATATGTTCTCATTAATTCTTATATTCTTTTTTTGTGTTTTTTTTAATTTATTTTATTTTATGTACTCATTTACTTATTTTTTTTTTCAATGATGGCATTGAGCTCTGCTTATTAAGGGGTATTTCTCAACATAACTGATTGGCTCTGAACCTATAACAAGCATATCGTAGTATTTAAAGAGATCATTTCAACTGGAGCCTTTTGACATCTACCCAATGCTAGTTATGATGAGGGGATAAAGAGAGGGGGAGGGAGAGAGGGAGAGAGAGAGAAAGATATATAATGTTTAATAAATGGGCCCAAAGAGACAGGGAGGGACAGGGTGCGCGGTCCTAACGGATCCCTCCATTTCATTTCAAACCGGCGAGCTGGCAGGTGTGGAGTGTTGCCGCAGGTGTGGACTGCTGGCGACCTGCGTGACAAAGGAAGGTTTGGGTGAGTGTGGAATTGAATTGTACCTCTCTGTTGCCAAATGTCTGTTGGTTTGTGGCTAGACTGCACTCTCAACATCTTTTCTTATCGTATTTGTCGGTATATTGTGCTCTTCTCTCTGTTGAATTATTCGTTTGTGTGTGTGTGTGTGTGTGTGTGTGTGTGTGTGTGTCGGTGTGTTGCTGTTTTCTCCTTTCTGTCTCTCCTCCTCAACCCTCTGTTCGATACTCTTTTTCTCCCCCTCCTTTTCCTCCATCTTCTTACCCTCCAGCTGCTAACTCTGTACAAGGGCCTTATCCGTCCATGTATGGAGTATGCTTCACATGTCTGGGGGGATTCCACTCATACTGCTCTTCTAGACAGGGTGGAATCAAAAGCTTTTCGTCTCATCAACTCCTCTCCTCTAACTGACTGTCTTCAGCCTTTCTCTCTCACCGCTGCAATGTTGCATCTCTAGCTGTCTTCCGCTATTTTCATGCTAACTGCTCTTTTGATCTTGCTAACTGCATGCCTCCCCTCCTTCCGCGGCCTCGCTGCACAAGACTTTCTTCTTTCTCTCACCCCTATTCTGTCCACCTCTCTAACGCAAGAGTTAACCAGTATTCTCAATCATTCATCCCTTTCTCAGGTAAACTCTGGAACTCCCTGCCTGCTTCTGTATTTCCATCTTCCTGTGACTTGAATTCCTTCAAGAGGGAGGTTTCAAGACACTTATTCATCAATTTTTGACCACTGCTTTGACCCTTTTATGGGACTGGCATTTCAGTGGGCATTTTTTTATTCGATTTTTGTTGCCCTTGGCCAGTGTCCTTCCTACATAAAAAAAAAAAAAAGACTACGACACGCAAAGCCGGCGGCCATGATGGATTACAGTGGAGACTGCCTCACTCAAGGGTTCATCACAATGAAACCAGACAATGGCAGATATATCTCAACAGCGGATATGAAAGCTTAGTCACGCAACTCCATTTAGTGGCAGGATAAACTTATAATAATTGAGAAAAGCAGATAATGGCTGAAATATAAGGACCACAGCTGAGGCATTTCTTTACATTTATAAAATTTTAATTCCTTGTTATTTTGTCATGAGGTTAGTCTAGAGTATTTTGATCGCTTTTCTGCCCACAGTCCCCCCCCCCACCCCCGCTTCCCCTCCGCAACACTCGCCACACCTACCCATCTCGGCTGCTGGCGCAAGACTGGCCGTGCGTCTCCGCGGGACCCACGTTCTCCACGAGTGCCAGAAAAACAATTACCGAAACCGAAATGTATATAAGGTGACGTGCGTGAAGAAAGCTGAGGGACAGATTGAATCCCTGATGTGGGCGTGGTGTGCGGGCGTGGCGGGTAGGGTGGCGAGGCTCGGCAGGGGCGGCAGGGTATTCAGCAGGGTGTGGGTGAAGCAGAGAGAATGGGGAGAGGAGTGCAGGACCCGGGGAAGAGCTGGGCTGTGGCGGGCTGCTGGCGGCTCCTTGTTCCTGCTGTGTGCCCAGGCCGCCCGCCACACCCCTGCCCGCTGCCTGCGTGAGGGCGGCCTGTTCCTGGACCCCGAGGAAGACCAGCTGACGGAAGCGCGACCCCTGGAGGTACTAACACTGCCCTGGGCCTTTATTCATGAACGTTTTGCTCTCTCACCACGACTATTCTCAAGAGTGTTTCCCTTCGAAAATAATGTAGTAGTGTTAATCTGTCACTAGAACAGTAAACACAATTGAATTACTGTATAGCTGTCAGTTAGGAGACTCTTGGGATGGTCTGATTCAGCTGAATGAGGAGATAGTTGTACATGTGCTCTAATTTCAGATGAATGAGGTGTCAGCACTCACCCACACTTCGCTCCTGAAGCAGGCCAGCGGGGCGGCGGTGGACTCGGCCTTGCAGCTGCTCCACAGGACAGTGCGTGCCACCCTTGACTTTGCCCAGCAGCACAGGTGAGGTGGCCAAGGCATGTACTGGCTCTGCTGGAGAAAGAAAACCAGAATCACCACTTGTATGCTTGCCATGAACAGTGTGATTACTGTACAGTGGCAAGTCTTAGGCATCAGGGTATGGCTTGTCACAGATTTCAAAGTCAGGTACCTTCCCAGCTGTTTGAGATGGTTGGATCTGGATTCCCCTTGCCCTCTCCCATATTTAACCCAGCTACTTCTTACTTTGACGTTCAGGATGGTTGGAAAGAAGGTTTGAGAGGAAAAGACACAAAATTTCACCTTTCACCAAGCATGTGTCTGGAAGGAAGTATTGGAGTATGTGGGTCTGTGTAATAAAGCAGGGATTTTTTGCAGTACTCATGACAGTTTGTGCTCTGCCATCTGATCACCTCATGCCCTGGTTTCTGGACATCCAAGAAAGACCACACCTGCTACAGACAAGTGTATAAGATGAGAGGTTATCAAGAATTCCTGGATCACAGGCATTGAACTCAAACAAGGGACATGAGGTGGAATTTGGAAATCAGAAAACAGCTGTCTAAAGTGTTGTAGTTAGTGCAGGCTAGTAAGGTGTATCTGTTTTTTTTATTTATTTGTCTTTTTTTATTTGTATTCCTTCAGAAAACAGCTGCAAGAGGTGATAGACTTGCTGGAGTACTGCACCGCCATGCTGCGTCACCCAGAGGAGCACGACCGACTGTGGGAGCTGCTGGTGGCGGCACGGGTGCAGGTCGACTCCCTCAAACAGCAGCTTAGGGTATGTCTTGCCGTGAGCTTCTCTTCTTTGGCTGTTTCCATTGAGGGAGCGGTTGGTGCCATGTATGAGTCTTCTCCAGTCATTTCTGTTGTTCCACCTCACTCTTTGTTTTCCCCTTGATCTTCCCTCAACTGTTTTTTTTCCAAGCTCTTTTAATTGGTTCTTGATCTTTCCTCAACTGGTTTTCTCCAAGGTCTTTTAATTGATTCCAGGTCTTCAGTTCACCTTTTTGGGTCATAATTAACTTTACTGTGTCTCATTCTGTAATGGTATCCTGTTCAACTCCACTCACCCCTTGCTACTCCTGACCACGCCTGCCAGGCACTACTCCACTCAAACCTGCTACACACCTCTAACCTTTACCTGATGATCTCCATTGACACATACCACTCAGAAATGAAAAATACATAGGTACATTTACCCTCAGGACCTCAACCTGCTGCTGACCTATGCCTGTTCCACCGTGGAGAACACAGCCATGGCAGCCTTCATCAGTGGCAATGAGTTCTCGGCCTCAGTGGCGCGGCAGATGACCGACAGTGCCAAGCTGGAGGTGAGGGACGCAACACTCATGGGTTGACTTACTTGTTGTTGTTGTGATGGAATGAATGCACACACACATACAGATAGATAGTTATTTCATTGGTAGATAGATATATTATTTATGTACTGTATATTTTGGTAGATTAGATGACTTTCAGATGAGACGATCCTCAAATTTCAGTCTGAATTTAATGGTTTTAGCTGATATTGGTGGTATAAGATGACACCCAAACTACCAAACCATCTATCTGTCTATCTATCACACACACTTCACCTCTGTCTTGTTCTTCTTCATCATCACTTCCTCTTCCTTCACATCTCTTCCTTCTCTTCTGTAGTTTTCAGTAATGCCTTCCTTCTTTACCTCTTTGTCACACCTTTTCACTTTCTGTTTTATAAGTCTTTTCTTCCCTGTCCTCCTACACCTGTATAATTTCTTTTTTCTCTTCCCCTATCATCATCCATTTCCTCTCTTCCTTATTTTTCTTCAACCCCTGTACATTGATCTCTTCCTAAACCACCACCACTCATCTCCCTCCACCAGCTCAAGACAGATGAGAGGAAAACAGAGGTCCTGGAGGCACAGTACTTGCACGCACACACCCGCTACATCGAGGCAGCTCAGCGGATGGTGGACGAAGCAAAGACCAGTGACGACAGTGGTGATGATGTGGAGAAAGACGATGATGGGCTGAAGATTGAGAGTATTGCGAGTGAAAGCAAAGATGACAGCTGGCATGAGGGAGCCGAGAGTGAGAATGAGAGCCAGGAGAGTAAAGACAAGGAAGGATTAGAAGGGATTGAGTTTGATGATAGATGATTTTTCTTGTTGGTCTTGCAGTGATGTGTGATGTGTGATAATGGTTGGTAGCTCAATACAGTGTTGCAGCAAAGTCGTTCTTGAATTTTCTTAACATGGAGCTAGGGGAAACTGGACATATGTGGCGTACATTGTAAAAGGGGCAATGTAACTTCACTGTAATAATGACTGGTCACCCCTTCTACACTACCCACCTCACGTAATGATTCTTTGGTGCCTCAAGTCAAATTGTAGCAAATATGTGAATGGTAAAGCAAACTTGTAAATGATGGAAGACTAGGGATAAAATATTTGTATCTAGGAGAGGCAGATATTTTAGTTCTCCACTTGCACTTCTATTACTGATGCTTATTCCTTTCACTACCACCACCACCACCATCATTATAACTACTAATACTACCACTACGACTACCATCACCACCACCATTACTACTACTACTACTACTACTATGAAACTAAACTGCTGGTGCCTGTTTATGAGAAATACACAAAATGGAGCTTGTATACAAAGGTTTATTGAGGTACAAATGGGCCACTGCTACCATTCCCACCACTACTACAACTACTACTATTGCTGCTTTGTCAACATCTTATCATTCTCGTCTAACTACAGTCACTACTAACAATGGTAATACTTATAACACATGCACGCACACACATATACATACATACATACAGAGAGAGAGAGAGAGAGAGAGAGAGAGAGAGAGAGAGAGAGAGAGAGAGAGAGAGAGAGAGAGGATGATTCACAAACAACCACATGAATCACTGTCCTCCACAAACAACAGACAAATTCCACATTGGCCAGGAAATAATCAGTAGAATGCATCTTTTTATTTTGAAAGAACCACCAAGGACAAAAGAAAACGACAATTATGCAATACAAAATAGAGCAAACGTCCGTAAGATGTGTGCACCAAACATACAAACATCATGTACACACAAATATACACAAGAAAATATAGAATCTAATGAAATAATAATGATAATGATAATCTTGAAAGTAATAATGAGAAAAATTTGGCCTCACTTGTAATCTTTAAGTAAAAACAATAATTTTATAAGTATAGGAAAAACAGTGGTAATAAATTAAACTCATTAGAACCTCCCCACTAAAAGACAAAAATAAAAAAAATAGATAAAATCAGATCAAAGTAAAAGATCTTAAAAGCATAAAGACTAAAATCAACAAAAGGAAAATAAATTCAAATCCATAAACAGATGCTAAAGAGGAGAGAGAAAAAAAAACTTAATACAAAAAAAATATAAGTCAATACTGAAAGAATGCAGAAAATGGTACACCTAAAAATAAATACCTATCAATAAACGTCTTACTGGAATAAAAGAATGTATCACAAGAAGCTTAACAAACAAATGCCCTTCACACCCTCACTTGTGGCGCCCCTGCTGAGCTGAGGTGAACTGACCTGAACCATCCAATACTCAACTCAGTCTCTCTTATGAGGTAACCAGCATTCAGAAGGTTCATATTGTTGAAATCTACAAAAAACAAACACTTCTCCACTCAGACCGTAGGATATTACGTGCTGGAGAGAGGTAACTGAGATGCTGCAACCAATCACCACTTCCCGGCCAATGGGGTTTTGACAGTTCGAGGCACATGGCACACGCCAGTATCGTCACTTGCCTCACTACAGATTAGGCCTAGAGTGAGGTAAATATGGGTGAAGCTGGCCTGGGGGGGTGGGTGGGAGTTTCAAATGCTGTTTTCTCTACTGCTTCTGTGTTGTGTCGCATACCTCGTTACAGCAGGGGGCGCCATTTTGTGCATCTGACCTTACCAGTATTTAACTTTGGGGAAAAAAGAAAGAAAAAAACGGCTCTATTTGCATTTGTCTTTGGGATTCACTGGTCTTGTTGACCTTCTCTGACCTTAATCCTCTTCCATGTTGCAAAAAAGTGACTTCCATCCAGCATCTGTTTACTCATAAGCACCTTTGAGCCTTGACACCTTTTTCTTTCATGGAAAAGTTCATATTGCCCTTTTCTGTAACTTTTTTTTAATCCAAGCACCTTTTCTAGGTATTACTGATTCACAGCATCTTTTGAGGAACATTAAGCACCTCTCCTTTGACCTTATCACACTATTTCACACACTTGTACCAACCTTTTCTGAACCTTATTGAGAATCTATTAACTTTTTAGGATATTCCTGATATCAAACAACCTTTTCTTTGGCCTTAATTGTACTGACCTTCTTTGCAATTAACCTCACTGACCTTAAAGGCTAACTTCAGCAGTATCTTTCATATAACAAATTATTTACAGAACTTTTTCCTGACTTTACGTACTCCTTAAGCCTTTCACTGCGAGCTGTAACAATTCACAACACTAAAAGCACTGAACACAATCTTAATAAGCACCTGCAAAAGGGATGACGGGTTAAAGGAATCGATTTTCAAATGTCTAGCCAGGTAACGCCAAGAGTTGGCTGAGGAAAAATGCATCAGAGTGGAATGTGATGAAAGAATGACGCGTTTGATGGCAACAGAGGAGTTAAGGCTTTATTATGGCCCTTACTGACTTGCTTTACTTTGCTTTAGTCTTCAATACACTTCTGATACCTTGCTCGTTCTCAGCAGGGTTTAAGTAGTAATGTTTCTGCTTTGTCAGGTGTTGCAAGCTGTCCCATTTGACTAGACACAACCTCCTTTGTTCATAACTACGTACAAACTTCTTCCTTTCTCTTTCCTCTTAACTCCAGCCTCCAACTTCTTTCCTTCGGAGTCCAACATCTTTCCTTATGACTTTAACTTATATTTTTTTAACTTCAACTTCATTTCTCTTAACACTAACCTTTCTTCCTTTTCACTGCAGCTTCCTTCCTTTCTTGCCTTTACTTCCCAACTCTTACTAACGCAGGAATAAAACCACTCGAAATACTCTTGCTTCCTCTTGGCACCTGTTTCCTTTTGGTCCTAAACTAACCTCCAGCACAACACTGCAACACAAAGAGACACCAAGCACGCACCTCTGAGTGGCGGCAACACCTAGCACCTCCTGCCAACACCTTAGTAACTCACAACACTCAGGATTTGCATTGGAAAGCACATACTTGTCCCTAAAGGCTAACTGTCATACCCTGTTGTGGCTGAGGGACCTGCTAAGAATATACATTTTTCCTTAGAATCTGTGTGTTTGCCTCACTATGACTTGTGGACATTTCTGCATCCACTGGAGAGCACATGTCACTTTTGTTTACAGCACACAGACACTACCTACCCTGTAAACCCTCTGAGGTTGTTTGTTGTTCCTTGATAAAGCTATAGAGATTCTAAGGGCACTGGAAACTAGCTGTCCTTCCCTCATTGGTGTGTATAAGTTGGGATAGAAGATGCCCTGAAAGTTCTCTAAAGGGTATGCTTTATCCCTGATCAACCCTGGACAAGCTGAAGATATATTAGGGCATTGTGTTATGATCTATGGACATTTGGAGACACAACTTAACCTGGATCTTTTGTAAAGCTTATGTTTTCGCACGGTATTGATGCAAGGGTATTTTTACTGACACTAGACTGGTTGGGTAATTTAGGTTTGTATTCAGAAACAGTTTGCTCTCTCACCACAACTATTTTCCAAGGCCACAGAGATGATTAGCCAGGTTCTCAAGGGTGTTTCTCCTGTTAATAATGTAGAGATCATGTTAGTCTGTCACTAGAATCATAAAACCACCCTTAAAAACCTGTATAACTATAACTTGAGGCCTTTGAAAGTAGTGAAGTTGAAGCGCGGAAGTGTTTCGGAATATGGTCCTCAGTGTGGCCTTATAACAGACCTATTACGACCCAGGGACACGATGGAGGCACAACTCACCTCCATCTTCTGTCAGGCTCATGTTCTGTTCACAATGAGCTCTACAGACATTCTTGAGGACACTGGAAATATTACAAATTGAAATAAAGGTGTGATATCATGATCCAGGGACATTTCAGAGGTACAAGCAACCCTGTGTCTTCCCTAGAGGCAGAGTTTTCTCCATATAATCTAGGGACATATCTAAGGGCACTGCTTAGGTATACCATAATCTAGGGATATTCTAGAGCCATACAATGCTCTTCCAATTTCCCTAGAGGAGCATACACAGGGCATCACCTATACCTCAACATCAATGCAGCACCCTGAGACAGACAAAAGAACCCTTGGCGCCTACACATCACTCTGGCACTGGCACTGGACGGCTTGGGTACTGGGGCATCCTAGCGTTACTTGAAAGGATGCCCCGCAGGAAGGCACAGAGGGTGGTGGTGGTGGCGGTGGCGATTTTAGTGGTGTCTAGGCTCTGGGCCAGGCAAGCAGCACCTTCTCCAGCGGCACTGTGACGACACTCCCCTGCAGCCTGCAATGGTGCCACTCTTCTTAGGGACTGAGTGGTACTAAGGTTACTGCTACTAATACTGCAATTGCTACTACTATTACTTCTACTGT